>NC_045146.1:18010789-18310789 GCF_008831285.2 Nymphaea colorata | reverse complement strand
CATGTTTTTCAAAAGCCATAAAATTTCACATGAACAAAGACGACTTGAATAAGTTTTCTCAAGAAGTTGGATAAACCATCTCCACGGACAATTATCTCTTGAGCAGTATTGTCTCCAATTCCAAAATTAATTGAACACAGTGAGTTCTTTTACCTCAAAAACTTGTTTTAGATATATTTGAAACTTAGCATGCCAAAACTTTTTAGTCGAAAAATTTGTCTGAAGTCATCGAAAGAAATTTATCTTAGATAACCTGTCTCTTGCATGCAAAGACACTTGTAAGTAACTTTTCCATTAGACATTCGACATCTTATGCTGCTTATTTAAGACAGTCTATTCTAAAAAAAACAAACAAATGATATTCTTTATCTTAATTTGCTCAATCTTTAGTATTACCAAACATACTTATTTTACATGAAGTTTTTTTGTGCTGAAACTGACATCTCATACATCACATTTAGAATAATGTTGCAAGATTTATGGTACTCGATTTGCAAACACCATAAAATAGCATTCAAATTTCAGTTACAAGCAATAAATAAGGAATTGGTAAACATTGTAAATTAATTACATGCAAGGAATCCATAACCTATACAAAATGATCATAAACGTATCAAATGTTGAAAAATATTTTGTACACATGACGATTCAAAAGCACTTTTAATCAAATTAAAATGACATTAGGTCATAATACAAAATCGTATTGATTGAGAAAAGAAATTCAAGGTAACAAAATTTACCTGTTTAGTCTTTGACATAACTGATCCTTCCCTAGCGTGCGGTCACGGTCATACTCTGCCTTTTTCCTGGTTCTACTGAAGCCAGCCGGAGAGGCGTTCGGCTCCAGAACCAATCCTCTTCATCGCCCTTTTGTCCCACATGGTGCCACCATTATTTCTTCCGTGGGAAAGTTCAGCACACGCAATCCTCTTGGGCAAAATCCAGCAGATTCAGAGACCATCGATTACAGACAGGCAGAAGCGCGGCCAAAAGGATTCTGATACCCATCCCCAGATATAATACTACTGCTCAGGAGGACCACAGTCCAAACGAAGTTCTCTCTCTGTCTCAGACAGACGCGCAGAGTCACTACCCATCCGAGCATTACACTTTGCCTGCTTCTTCCCTTGGTGGGGAGGAGCAGAAGTTCATCAATCTCTGCCATTACTACCACCATTAGCAGAATCAGGAGCGAAGAGGGAGGCCCGTCGAGAGAGTATTAAATCGGTGGTGAAGATGGAGAGGGTGAGGCCCAAGAGGCCGTATAGCAGCAGCAGCAACAGCAGCAGTAGCAGCACCTATTCTCATTACTATGATCGGCCGAAACGGCCGTATGGCAGTGGGGGAGGCGGAGGGCACCACAACCGGCACCGGCACTCGACTTACCAGCCGTTGACGGCGGACCCGAACCAACCAATCAATACGTGCTTCCGCATCCTCTGCCCGGAGGTCAAGACCGCCGGGGTCATCGGCAAGGGCGGAAGCATCATCAAGTCGCTGCGCCAGGAGACGGGGGCGTGGATAAACGTCCAGCAACTTGTTCCTGGCGACGATGAGCGGGTCATTGAGATCACCGACGTACGCAGCCGCGAGCCTGACGGTAGCATATCGCCTTATTCGCCTGCCCAGGAGGCCCTGCGCATGATCCACGACAGGATCCTCAACTGGGATGACGACCTGGCGGCGCCTTCGGCTGGGGGGCCTCCCGGCGGCAACCGCATCGCAACTCGCCTCGTCGTCCCCCGTAGCCATGTCGGCTGTCTTCTGGGTAAGGGAGGAAAGATCATTGAGCAGATGCGTCAGGAGACAAATTCCCATATTCGCATCCTCCCTAGGGATCATCACCTTCCTCGATGCGTCTCTCAGTCCGACGAGCTTGTGCAGGTAGCATCTGAGCTCCACGCCATTGCCTAGTTGTTTCTTCGTCTTTCTTTTCCTCCCCTTGGTAAATGGTAATCTAGCTTATGTGAAGCTCATTTGGTCAGCCTTACTGGCTTACTCATTTTCCCCAATCTCGTTATCCTTTTTTTCGAGTGCTTAGTATAATGAGATGTTGCTTCTTCTCCATGAGTGCAATATCCCTATGTTTTCCGCTTTTTGTGGATAGGCAGCTTGGAAATGATTTGTTTTGAGAATGTTAACTATGAAACTCTTTTTTCTGCGAATCACGTTGTGAGAAAAATTTGTTAAGATGTTTTCTGATCAACCATTTCTTATTTTTGCATAATCAGTGTGCCACGTTTCAGTTAACTTTTTCCCATTTTGAGATTTGGGTTCTGTACATTGTAGAAGAAGACTCAGAATGATGCATTATAAAGGTCTCGGACTGTGTACAGCCAAAATGCTGGAGAGGGTCACTCGAGTTCATTAGGGATGTAAACAGTTTAGGTTTAGCTAATCCAAATACTCTCAAATCAAATTTTGTCGAATTCAGTACAAACAAAGACGCTTAAAATCAAAATTTATGTGTTAACAATTTATATCCTTATATGCTTGCCTAGCTGTTACATTCTAAAGTTTGTCGACCGTCCTTTATAAATTAATTCCTAGGTGGTGGGCGATGCCACTGCTGTGAAGAAGGCCCTGGAAAACATTTCTTCACGATTGAAAGAGAACCCATTGCGTGATCGTGGTGCATTTCATGGTAAATTGCATTCATCTGATCCACAAGTTTTTCCTGATGATGATCTCGGACCGTATATCAACTCTGGTTCAGCACGAGGACACTTTGATGGTTCTGGAACAAGGAACTCTGGATATGCCTTGCGGCCATCTGGATATGGAAAATATGATTCAGATGCCAATCATATTGCTGACAATATGGAACCATTTTCCAGCGAAGAGATAGTGTTCCAGATACTATGCCCATGTGACAGAGTTGATAGACTTGTTGATGAGGATCGTGGTATACTTGCTTTGCTTCGTGATGAGGTTGGTGTCAATGTGAAGGTTGCTGATGCTGTACCAGGATGTCATGAGCAGACAATTATCATTACTTCAGACGAGGTACCATCTCTATGACTTTTGTTTTAAGTTTATTTTCGGAAGCTTCATATCTTACTTCACCAGGCTTTTCCCCTCTTGACACATTGAAAAAAATGCTGTCCCATTGACATTAGAATGGTGGAACTTTGAGTTGGCTTGAACAAGCCGTTGAAAAACATTCAAGAGGGTCTTCTAGATCTCATGGGAAGACAAGCAATATGTGTTTGATATATAGATTGACCTTGTTTCCTGTTACTAAGAACCTAAGAGTACTGGGATAGCAGTGTAAAATTTTAGAAAGTATAGTTGGTAATCTGTTTGATTTGATGAGATACCATTGCATTTATTCACATTTTACATTTACAACTCCTTGTACAATGTTTGAAAAGAAAGTTGTTCCCTCTGCCTCATTGGGTAAAATGCTAATAGATCTCTATTTTAAATCTTTTATGTTGCTTTTTGTTTTCTTTTTTCCAGGCTGTTGTCTTATTGCCGGCTTCTGATAAATTTATTTTTAAATAAGCATTTCATGTGGTAGAAGTTCTTTCTGGTCACTTTTCCAATTAACGTGCTCCTTTATTTGAACTTTGAAGAATAATAAATGCCACTTTGCTACTATGACAGAGTTCATGTCGTGTTGTTCCCTTCTTTTATGATTATTTCGCCAGTTTGGAGGCTGTTGATATCTCATTGAGCATTATATTGTAGGTCCAAATGTTACTGACCTTTTAACATCTAGTTTCATTTTATGTTAATTCTGGTAGGATCAAGATGACATCCTCTTTCCAGCTCAGGAAGCTTTGCTCCATATACAAACCCATCTCGTAGATCTTGCTCACGACAAAGAAAATATTGTGAAGACAAGACTGCTTGTTCCGTCTATTGAAATTGACTACTTAGGTGAGAGGGATCTCTTCCTTACAGAGATCTCTAGGTCAAGTAATGCAGAGATGCATGTTTTACCAAGAGAGCAGCATCCATTATGCACTTCAAGTTCTGATGAGCTTGTTGAGGTCAATCTTTTTCCTTTTTCACTTATTTGCTATATTCTTATTTTCATATGATTTAAAAGGATGAAGGATTGATGAGAAAGGCATATGTTTGTAGATTGTGGGTGAGATAAGGGCAGCCCGACAAGCTCTTCTTCAGTTGACTGACAGACTGCGAGGTTATTTCTTTGCTGAGAACTCCTTGTCAAGGGAGTCTCTATCTATACCTGTAGACAGCAGTATTGGTAATGTGGGTACAGTTGAGCCCATTCCCCCCATTAGGAATACATTGCCTAAAGGTTGTGAAGAAGACGGTCCTCCTTTAATATCCGTTCAGAGCTTGCAGCCTGGTGCAGTACCAAGGCCAACAAAGGTGAACAACTGATTGGTGGATGTTACTAGTAATGACTTGAATGTTATTCTTGAAGCTTTTAGTAAGGCAGCTTTAAATAAATGAGATTGAAAGTGTGCTTCTGGTGTCTTGTGTGTTCACAAGGTTTGTTTCTTCATTTGTGGTTCTTTGGGTTGTTCTGTGTTCTATTTAATTAAATGCAAAATTTCAATTTTAACTTGCATTTTGTTTTTTTTTTAAATTTTTTATTTTACATTCTCTTTCTAAAATATAAAGGATACTCAATTTTCGGTAGGTTGAAATCAGAAATATAAGTTATTTAAGCTATATGTACACATATGAAAAATAGGGGTATTGGCTGTTTTACCCGTGGATTGTTCTGTAAAATGATTAGATTTCGAAAAAAAATGGAAGGAGATTTGTAATGCCAAGACGATGAAGACTGCAGCATAGATAGTTGCCACTTACACTGTGTTGAAAGGATGAACTCTAACAGGACAAAAAAAATATAATAAAAACACAATCCTGCATTGAAGTTATAAACTTCTTTTGAGTACAGTGAGAGATAATCCTATATAGAAACATGGTACTTAATGAGAAGCGTGAACCACTCTGAAGGTAAGAAAATAATTTCTTAGATTCCCATTTGGTTCCTCATCTGGACATTCTGCTTGATTCTTCTCGCTAATAATCTTCCGATCACTTTCAGTCATTTACTCTTTTCCACCTTAGCTTTTATGTATTCCAAGCCATGTGTCAGATTTGACGCTTCCTCATTGTTCCGTTTTCTTTAGGTACATATTGGCCACTTTTAAATTCTACCATGCCCATTGGCTGATCGTCTTTCCATCTAGCTAATTGATAGCACTTTATGGGTGAACGCAAGTGTGAAACTTGTACCTCTATAGCAGTTTCTTCTTTAGGTCCATTTATAATGTGTAAATTAGTGCCTCTGAGGAAGAGTCAATGACAAGATTTCTGTCTCAGATGACAGGTACTCACACTGTTGTAGTTCACCAGATTTTGGCTAAGTCACATCTCACATGGGTACTTCAATAAGGTCCACGTACCTGTGTCGCCTTACCCATACCCAAAGTGGGTACTTAGACATCGATCGAAACTGCTTAAGTTTCTGTGATCTAATTTTTCCAACTCAGTTTTCATTATGTCTACAGTTATTGTTCATCAACATGTCATGTTTTTATTTAAAATCATTTTTTTATTTAGATGTTGCTTTCATTTTTATTTTTCTATGTTATTTTGCATATATACTTATATATGTCATGCCGTGCCGCTGTACCCATATTTTTTAAAGTTGCCGTGTCCATACCCATATTTCTGTACCCATACCTAAACCATACCTGTACCCATGCACAGGTCATTCACTTACATGAACCACCTATCTGGTCATTCACTTTTCAGTTTTCATATGCATGTGAATGCTTGCGAACAGCTGCAGTCCTGCATTTTCTTGGGTAAATATCCATGTCATCCAATGGCATGCAGACCTCCTCTTTTCTTGTGCCACTGTTGCCTAAAGCCTATGAGCTAGCTTTAATGTTCAGTACGTGGTAGCATTTACAGGGACAATTCTACTTGATAGTAGTTGTCTTTGCAAGTGTATCTTTAGGCTTTTTTGTTTTTTCCTTGATGTGCCTTTAGGAAGACTGGGTTCCTTTATTGCTTATGCACGAAGCAGACTTTCTGGTTGTTCTTTTTCATATTCTAAGCACTTTTATTTGTTTAATTTTGTTAATGTTATCTAGAAACTGCAAGCATTCTCTGGCTTCATGCTGAGCATACTGTCTTGGGTCTGTGTTAACATCCGTGGTCAGGATGACGATATTTTTACACTAGTTTTACTAGGATTAATCTACTTAAACGTTTTACCACACCTTATTGTCTTACTTTATTAGTTTTACCCTCTCTATTGTAGTTTGAAGTAGATGAAACAGTCTTTATGACTGGATGTGAACGGTTATGTTTACATGAGTAGAGTATCACATACTACCGTTACCCGCTTTATTCTAGTTTGAAGTGGATGAAACAGTCTTTATGATTGGATATGACCAGTTTTGTTTACATGAGTAGGGTATCACATACTACCGTTTACCCTCTTTATTGTAGTTTGAAGTGGATGAAACAGTCTTTATGACTAGACAAGAACAGTTATGTTTACTACCCTGCAAAATTTTTAAAAGCACACAAAGGTATTTGCATGCATACACACACAGACGTTAGATATGACACAATTTTCAAGTGAAGAACATATTTTATTATTTAATAAAGTTAATTTGTTGCTTAAACTGATAAAATATTTTTTTTTTGTTTTTCCTAAAGAGAAGTGGGATATGCCTGTGAATATAAGATATGCCATTAGATCCAATACTTTTATAGCTAGGTTTTCTTTTCCACACATTATTTTTATTCCTTATGAACCTGGTGGAGGCTTGAAGTGCAAATTTTTTACCTTGTCCTATACTATGTGCAGTGCTGAAAATTATATTACTATATAATTCCTGACTATATTTCTTAATGTTACAATTTTTTGGGAGAACAAAAGAATTGTTCCTTTTCTTGGAAGATCAAGGCACCTGAAGAAACTGCTAAAAGGATCACAAAAAATAATAAGAAAGGCTAGGAAGATGTTTTCATGGTATTTGTCTTAAGAGTAAAATGAAGAAATGAAATATTTTGAAAAATAGAAAAGGAAACAAACTTCAGGAGCACTATATTCTTGAAGACGCAACAAGCAAGAATTTTTATGTTTGAAATATTATAATATGATTGTATTACTAGGTCGATACCTATTCTTTGTCAATATTACTGGCATTATGAGTTAACATTTTAATGTTGTCAAAATATTGGTGATACTGGTAAACATGGTTCAAGTATGAACTAATCATAGGAAAAAAAGAGTGCTTCCGTTATCCTTGTTTTTGATAATGGATACAAAAATAAAAGGTACTTCTGGTCCTCTGGAACACCTATCTTGCTCACTATAATTTAAGATTCAATTTTAATCTGGATATATATGAAATCAGTGTGGCAGTTGTCAAATTCTTTTCCAGAAGCTTGATTACGTGAAGCCTTTTCCAATCAAAGTGCAGCCTAGTTTTCTTCTTGGTGGCAAGTCTTAAATGAGTTAATGGTTCATAAATAACCTTTGGATATTTTCCTCATGTTTGCATCAATCATATTCTTATACATAAATCTGTAAAGTGAAGCCCTTTTTTCTAAGTAACATGGGTGCGGCATATTGGTCCCATACATGTATGGACACCATGACATGGGACACATCATGGTATGTTGTGGATCAGGTCTGCTCAGACCCGATCCGGAATGCATTAAACCCTTTTCATTTTTAACAAAATGCATGGATTTTTAAGTGATTGTTGTATCCGTACTTGAATTGTACCCACACCCATCTGACAGTTTTTTTTTTCTTTCAATAAATTGTCACCTATTTAACTGGCCTGCTGGCTTTTCTAATGATATATGATTGGAAGTGGAACTGATATGTTATGGCAATCAGATGGTTGATTAGATTATGTCTATCTTATGAATTTGACTTTGTGCACAGCAGGATGTGCTACTCACTAGCCTAACGGAAGGCGATGGCAGTAGAGCACCGGCTATGGAAGAAAGTAGTGCTCGTGATGGGGTGCCAAATGCACCTGAAAGGTATATCTGTAGTTGATGCTTCTCACTGTTGACTTTTGTCCTTTCAAATGATTGTATCATATATCAATTTATGATTTGGATCTTATATTGTCCTTCTCATTGTTGATTTTTGCCTCTTAGGTTCCCAGCAGCAATTGTGACTAAAACAACTGTCGAAGTTGCCATATCTGAACATGCAACAGCTGCCCTAACAAGATCGAAAAACAAGCTTATGCAAATAAGCGAGGTAGTGTCTCTATTTTCATTTTTGTTTGGGTGATAATCATGAGGCTAATGATGACGTGCTATCAAAATCACTCAAATGCAGATATCAGGGGCAAAAGTTGAGCTTGTGGAGAACATGATAAAAATATCTGGTAGTCCAGAACAGGCTGAGAAAGCACAAAACCTATTGCAAGGTTTTATCTTGAGCAGTAAGTTCTTTCAATCTTTTCAATCATACCCAACCAAGTGGTGATACTTTTTTCTGGTTAAACCTTTCTAACGTCGTTTCTTTTTATTTGTCAGTTGAGCTAGATGATGCACCAAATGGGCCTTAATTGCTGAGTTTGCGGAATCCTTCTGCTGCTTTTGTTGTAAATGCATTCTAAGCAACATCCTTGGAAAGGCTGATGAAAAGATTTTGATAGCCATGTGCTGTATATATGTGAAACTCGATATCGACTGCCCTTTTGTGTTCTTATTGTTCCATGAAATTGTGTGTGTGTGAGAGAGGTTTGCAGTGATGCTTGGAGGACGAGGGGCTTAAAACACTTGGCTCAATGAATTCCAGAAAAGGCATGCCAAGCTGTAGCCGGAAGGACATGAAAGGCAACTTGAGATAAGACCTAAAAAGTTAAGAAGCATATTCTGGTCGTGGGAAAGCAAATCTGAGAGCTTTACATTCACAAAAGCCACAGGTGATGGCACTGTAACTCCATCTACTATGGTATACATAAACAAATTCTCTTGGATCAGACTGCTCTCTCTTGAAGAAGCATATTTACCTCACAGGTCCCATAGTTACCTCAGAGGTCCCATGCTTTGTGGAGCCTTTCTAGATACAAGCACCATTGTTGTATGAATCTCAGCTTGGATTTTGATTTGACTTATAGAGCCTGTTTGGCAAAGGGAACAGTTTGTAACTGTTGCATGAACACTTTTTAAGGTGTTTTGTAAATCTGGTTCTATCTTTAGGTCATATTCATAGAACAGGTGCCTACTGTTCTGTTTGCCAAACAGACCCATTGGGATTAGAAATCTACATTTTCAGTTATGTAGAAAATTTCTGTACATTGGTGAACTTCTTTGAAGAATACAAGGAAAAAGGGCATCAGTGATTACCAAGAAGTTGCAAATGCAGCAATCTTGATCCCTGTCACTCGAGTGAGCAGCACGATGTCAACGATCTCTCAACCGAAGTTTTCGCATGTAAAATAAGTGGCTCTTGCGTTTTTGAACGAAAAAGTACATTGCGTTTTGAATTTCAATTGCGCAAAGGGCCTTGATACGTTTGAGTTTTGATGCTTCAGCAGCTGATCTGCCTAAATCAAGCTTACAGATGACATATCTAAGTTTGATTTGATATCTTTATGGAACGTGTTAAATGAATGCATCATGGAACCTTTCCCCTAGTATTTAGAGACCAAGCTCTCAAAAATGTTACTCCCAACCTCAACCTCACCTGCCAAAATGTACCTTCACGTGGTCGAAGTACAAGGTGGCGACAGTTAACAGTAATGTCAAGTGACACTAAGACTGGACCTCTCACTGTGTATTGAATATATATATATATATATATATATATATATATATATATATATATATATATAGAGAGAGAGAGAGAGAGAGAGAGAGAGAGAGAGAGAGAGAGAGAGAGAGAACAGAGTTGGTGGTTTACCGCTAATGATGGTGATGAGGCGATGACATTCACGTTTTCGCTCGTTCGATGAGATAAACCCTAATCTAATCTTGATGTTGGATATGAACTTTAGATCTTATAATAGGTTGGATCTAATACATGATAGTGATCCCTGTAGCCATATGTGACCATATCAGCTTCCATTCCTCTAATAATAGTAGAGAAGTTACAGAGTTTATGGGTCTTACTAAGGTTATTTTTGGTAGGTTTGAAGAAACTAAAGTTTGTTTGCTCTGCTGAAGCTGTCTATGTAGAACCAACCTTCTATAAAACTTATAGGAACCCTTGTACTGGGCAAATTTGCTTCTGTCAACTTAGGATCCGGATCACAGTTAACATATATATATATATATATAAACATTATTAAAGTAAATAACTCAATATGTTTCAGACCAAACCAATCTTAAGATCATATCTATAAGTTCAGATTGCAAAATAAATACTTTAATAATTAATTTTAACACATCTGGTGTTAATCCCTCATCCCAGTGGTCTGGTATTTATCAAATTTCCATACATACATACATAGGCAAACAAGGTCCTCGTTGCCATCGTGAGTCTTGGAATTTTCTTCTTTTCCTTAGTTTAAGAGAAAGGTCTTGTTTTCGTAGTGCTGCTGCACCGGATTCTGCTTCTGCGATGCTCCATGAGTCGGATACGCAGAACGATTTACTCGAAATGCAAAGGCCACAGTGAGAACGTTTATTTTCTGAGGGCTTCATGCTGAATAGTACACTGACAAATAGCCATTTGACCATCATAAGCAGCTCTAAATGAGAAATGTTACTGAAAAATCGACATGGGCATCCTTATTTACATCACAGGACGGCAGTAGCAACACAGGTAATCACGTTAAGGAGATTCTTAGAAGGCACGCAAGTGCGCATAAAAAGATCACAATTGCAATGATCAACAGGCGTATGCCGATGTACAGAATTGTAAATGCTACAGAGAAGCGTTGGCATTTTAATAGTATGCCACAGCTCTTCCACACCTTTCAACCGATGATTTGAAGGATAGATGAGATTCAGTTCGTCTGGAATTAAAATGGTCTTTTACATTTCTTTCATGGGATAACTCCTTCACCAGCCGCAAAAACTGGGACCAGCTTTTACCGCCAAACATGTTCTTATCCATCCTCACGAAATTGAAAGAGGAGGGACTTTCATGGTAGCCATCTGGATACATCTTGGAGGTCTTCAAGATCTGTCTACAGGAGGCATCATCCAGATATGGCAGCGAGTTTTCACCAGACACGGGTATATTTGCAGAGAAGGCAGCGTACATGAGTTGCTTAAGCAACCCTTCTGGACTGCTGTTTGTGTTCGTCTTCTTCTCTTCAGCATCACGGAGATCAAAGCATGTACAACACAAAGTCACCCCATGCCTGCCAAACATACGTGCAATGGGGAGATAGCCATCCCTTGTGGAGGTGTTGTAGTAACCAGCAGTAAGCTCCAGAGGATGTGAAGCCGTTGTATAATGCCAATGTATCCCAGCAATCTTACCATAGAGCCTTACACCAGTTCCATGGAATATAGTCTCAGCTGCCATGCACAATCTTTCACCATGAAGAAGGAGCATACCAGAATACCAGCTAAGGAAAAATCGCCCTTGAGGTGAATCACAATATCCTTCATTCCTGAAAAAACTAGTTTGATGTGGACCATTCTCTTCAAAGTCCATCACATCAAAAGGAACACCATTTCCCCAGTCATCCTTCCCAATTGCCCTAGCACAGGCCCTCAACGAAGCAAGCATGAACTGATAGTAACAAAATGACAATACATTAAGGTGAGGAGATGGAACAAAGAAAAAGAGAATAAAAGGAGAAGAAACTCATAAAGGTCTTGGAACGGTACCTTGTCAAAGCACTGAAACTTGCCAAAGTCTTCTGAGTTCATTCTCAATGGTTCAGAAGGAAAATATGGATATCTAAGCTCACCTCCAGGTCCCATGCCAATCTGAATTCCCTGATAGAGATCATAATTCATCAAAACAGGTGTAACTTTAGTACCAAAACATAATCTACCTAAATGTAGGCTGGCCAGTGTATAATTTAGAGGAAGATAACTTTGAAACATACTGTGACGACAGCTCCCAGATACCCCTTGAATGTGTCCCTGAAGTTCCTCATGAAATCAGAATATGCTTGCAATGGAGATCGACCATTTAAGACAGGAAGCATGTCACACCCCAAGGACAGGCATTCCCTGTCTCTCCTTCCAGCCTTGTCAGTATATGACAGATTTGGCTCTTTATCCATTTCTTGCAGCACCCATCGAGGAAGTGGTACCCTGTAGTATCCAAATCAGCAGCTAGGAACTAACATCTCCTAACAGCACATTCTAGGCCTATATGGAGACATGAAAACCCAAAATAGCAAGTTGAAGGATTACAGGAAACAAGAAATCAGGCATCCAATGACAAAATGTCTACACTACACACATGCACGCATGTATATATAATATGTGTGTGTGTGTGTGTGTGAGAGAGAGAGAGAGAGAGAGAGAGAGCGAGAGAGAGAGAGAGAGAGAGAGAGAGAGAGGTGAGGCTCCTATGTCACATAGGTAGGGATGCAGCATCAGGGATACAATGAGAATCTAGACCACTCATACATGTTCAATGCAGATAGGGGCAAACTAGAATCATCTCAATAAACATACAAAACATAGCAGCATAACCTAGACTCATGTAGGTATGAATAACAACACAATATATTGCAAAAGACTAACAGAGAAAGGAAGACGAAATCTGAAGGATGAAGAGGTATCAAGCACAAACCATCCAAAAGGTTACAAACCGTCTGGATCTCATTAACTAGTAAATGGATAGCCACAAGGGCCACAATGCACTGATTGACAAGCAGCATCTCTCAATTATAATAAACACAAAACCAAGTTAAGCCATTTGAATAACAAGACTAAGTGGACGACCAGGTGTAGTATATAAAGTCTCCTGTAGTTCAGGGGCCTCGACCTCAAAATTTTCAGTGTTATGATGGGTGCCACAAGTACAGCAGGTTGAACTAATATAGCCAGATCTCACACCCCAAGAGAATTTTCTTTGCATGAAAAGAGAGAAGGAGAAACTAGAATCAACAAACCCTTTGAATAAACAAGTCAGTCTACCAATCCTAATTGGGATCTGAAAAGAAAAGCAATATAACGTGCATGGCCAAACACCAACAATAACGAGGAACTAGAGAACATAAGAAAGCAAAGAAGAGATGCTCATGCCCAATTCTTGATGGACCTTGCCATTGAGAAAGTCATTAATGTTGACAATTTGAGATGCATAAGAATCACCAGAGAAAACCATGGGCTTATCATCAAGAATGCCTATATTCTCAGCCTATGTCACATGGGTGCGGGTACGGTACGGGTTCGGGTACGGCTGTAGGGGTTCAGATACAACAATTTTGAAAATTGTGGGTACGCAGGTACAACAAATTTTATATTCTTAAAAATGATAAAATGAAAAAAAAAACATTAATAGTTCACACTTATAATCTCATAAGAAAGTCTCAAACAAAACACAAACAAAACATTGTTTATCATAAGAAAAATGGGAGGAAAATATAGAATCTAAATGGAAAGGAAATATAAAAGAAAGGAAAAATCAAAATTAGAGAAAAAAATTAAGTTTGAAAATATAATTTTAAATGTTTTAAAAATGCAGCCATTCCCAGCCGTACCCACATACCCGTGTCGCCATACCCACGTACCAACACAGGTACCTGGGCAAATTACTTGTACCCATGTCACATGGTACCCAGCAATTTAGTAATCAAATAAGAAACAACCAACATCTCTTCCTTTTCACATTTAGTGCCTCAACAAAGAAATGAGTTCGTTGCTTCTACCAAAAAAGCTAAGCATCTTCACATTATTGTCAAGAAGAAAACCTTCATCAATGATCACTTGTATTGCATTGACAACCACGAGCTTCGTGTCATAAGTAGACAGTGTTAGACACAGTAGGTCTTGGAAGAATTAGATACTTGGACACAGTCAATTGCATTTAAAAGTAACAAAAAATCTGGTGTTCACATGGCAGGTCACAGTCCTAAAGATTCAAGTTCAACCAGACAACTGGAACAACTCCCTCTATCTTTCTCCTCATTAATGTTCAACATTGAACATTCAATGAGATAGATTGTCCTAATTGAACCAACATTGGGTTGTACTAGTCATTCTCTGAAGACTGCATTTAACTAGGTCATTCCATTTACTCTTGGCTGCCAGTCTATGCTTGCTGTCATGCTGACAAG
Organism: Nymphaea colorata; assembly: GCF_008831285.2. Lineage (NCBI taxonomy): Eukaryota > Viridiplantae > Streptophyta > Magnoliopsida > Nymphaeales > Nymphaeaceae > Nymphaea > Nymphaea colorata. Next base: position 18,296,606 of record NC_045146.1, on the reverse strand, counting down.
TGAGGATTTCCGTTGGATTTACTACTATTAGATTTAAACCAATGAACTGCATTTTATGAAAACAATGTCCTAGCTGCTGCCACCAAAATGGAAGACAAGAGAGAAGGGAAAACAACAGGGAGGTGACTATGCTAAAAGCCTAAAAGTTTTCAGCATTAGGAAGCTTCACTTTGCTAATCCTTACTTTTGTCAAATGAGTTCAACATTCATCCTTTGGCACCTTGAGCATTATTGGCTGTTTCTTTTCTTTTTTTTCTTTTTCCCAATATTCACTCTTTGCAAGACATTCTGTCTAAAGTGGCCTTGCCTCTAAGTCAATGTTGAAACTGGTGTATCGTATCATGTATCGTTCTGGCTGTCCTATACCACTCGTATCGTAAATGCACCGTAACATATCGTAAAATTGATTTTTTTAAATTAAAAAACACTAAAAATTTAGTAAAAAATTATGAAAAATAAAGAAAAATAGCCAAAAAATCAGAAAGATTAAGAACAATGTATTTCATATAAAAAAACTCATCACACATAAAGAACATTAATGATTCATCATTCATAAACCATAGGCATATATACCAACAACAAATTCGAAAAATGAAAAGTAAGACTAAGAGATTCAAAATAACATATTAAAACATTCATGATCTATTACAAGTTTAGTAAAATACATCGTGAGTTCATCAAATCGATGATTTCTTCCTCAAATCAGCGAGTTTTTTGGAGAAACCAGCAAAATTTCTCCCTCTCACAGGCTTTAGAGAAGTTTAGAGAGAGTGTTTCAGTTTAAAAGAATGAAGCAAAAAGGGACCTCGGGCCCCTTTTTTAAATTTTATCCCCATATCGTAAGATATGGGGTGTATCATGTGTATCGTACAATACAGCCCATGTATCGTACGATACACCCGATACAGGTGCAATACACAGGCGTATCATGTATCAAACCCATATCGTCTGGGTTTTCTTCACCCAAACGAGTCGTATCGTACGATACGGGTCCGTATCATACGATACAGATAACACTGCTCTAAGTAGGAGCATGATATATATATATATATATATATATATATATATATATATAAACTAGTAAATGCTAGATGGATAAGGAACAATCTCAACCCTTGATCTTTTTCAAGTCAACGGTTAAAAAAAAAGTAAAAAAAAAGTAATGGGGCATTTTTGTCATCCGGGTCGTGTCCACCTTTTTCTCTTTGTTTTTCTCTCAATCGCTGACCTGAAAAATATCAAGGGCGGAGATCGTTTCGTATCCATCTAGCATCTACCAGTTTCTATATATATATATATATATATATATACTTTTGTTTGTTTATGCCTAGTTTTTCCATGATCTAGAGGTTTCTATGACTCAGTTCAACACTTGCACATCTCTAGGTGCAAAATCAAATAGCATAGTGTCAAATTGTGTTATGCATTGATTATGATTATCTGATCGTAGACATTTTTGGTATGAGATACTTGAAAATGTTTAGCATGGCCAAAACCAGTGGAGGGCCAGGGAGTTCCCAGCTAATTTGAGCTTTTCAGAAACTAAGTTTTTACATTGCAAGCTTTTTGAAAGTCTTGGTGATGGGGTGTATATAAATTTCTCACTGCTGTTCGTCACACAAAGGCAAGGGAAAACCTTTTTTCCTTGGCAAAACAAGCTATTTTGACAGAAAACTTGTGAAGCGAACAAGCTCTAATGGCTAGTAAATTTACCGGTCATGTCCCTCATTGGACGCATGGCATAATGTTCATCTTTGTATACTTCCATGATTAAAAATGACGCCCATAGTGTGCCAAGACAAGAGCGGCCAGTGTCCAAAAGTACTGGACACTAACAGCTTGGCCGTCAAAAAGTGCCAAGGTAAGATAGTTGACACCATAGTGATATCGGATATTCACTAAAACAAATTCATCGAAATCTTTCTTGCTCGCCCACTACAAAACATGATCGAAATCAAACAAGTTAGAGAAAATTATACTGAAGAAAAAGGCATCAGAATGATCATGAAAAAGAAAAACACCGAGAAAAAAAAAAGACGATGAAGCATCTTCGTGTAACCAGTGGTACAAGAACAGGGAGAACGTATCAGAAGAAGAAGAAGAGGCACGACAACTACAGGCATCATGAAGAATTCCGCCTTATCATTTTTCTTATTTTTCTCTTTTGGTACCAACAGATCTACAAACCCATAAGTTGGAGATCAATTCCACAAACTCAAACAAAAATCACAAGAATGAACACCCAAGATCCTAATTAGCACATTGGGACGCCAATTCGGGAAAAGGAACGAAATACCCAGCAAGAAAAGAGAAGTAACTATGGCCAGAGAAAAGCTAACACACCCAAGTGTCTCAAATCTCAACAATTCACAAGGAAGTTGAGAGAAAAGAACCCGAATACTAGAAAGAAAAAAAAAAGAAAAGAAAAAAGCAAGAATCGGCAACGAAAGAAACACACACACACACACTCTCTCTCTCTCTCTCTCTCTCTCCAGCAAGAATACCTGAAGCCGCGGCCAGATTGGTGAAATGACATGATCGCTCGGACCTTGAGCCCACACTTGGCGGCCCTCGCGACGACATCACGGTAACCCTTCCAGTCGTAGATGCCAGGGCCCTCTCTCTCCACGATCCCCCACCAGACCTCCATAACGACGCCCTCGACGCCTCCGGCCTTCAACGCTAGGAAGCTCACGGCCATAGCCTTCGGCCTCGTCATTCTGCCCTCGGCGTCGACCGCGTCGACCGGCAGCGTCACGAAGACCGGTACCCCGCGGCATGGCTCCGGCCCCAACGGCAAGCCGTACTCCTCGTTTCCCCCGGGATTCTCGGGCGACACGAAGCCCTCGGCGTCGGAGGGTTTGGAGAAGAGCTTGGAGCTAACGATGATGGGTGTGCGGCTTCGGGGGCCCTTGCAGCGCCTGGTCCGGACGCTGAGGCTAGGGCGCATCGCCGGCACTCGCAGAAGGTAGGAAGGCCAATGCGAAGGAGGCGGCGGTCCAACGGCCACAGTAGGAGGAGGAGCGCGTCGCCTGCCGGAACAGGAGCCGGCAATTCTTGACGGAGAGATGCACGCCATGCCTCCTCGCGCTCTTACTCTCTTTCTTACTGGGTCCCCACGAAGAAGTGAAGGAAAGGAAGAACACGTTTGGGAGAATCAGAAAACAGTTGGCTCGTGGTGATGGTGGCGGCGGCACAACGGCGGTGGAGCGCCGCCCAGCCGAGCTGAGCAGGCGTTTTACCGTTGAGATCTTCCGTCGTTTGATCAAAATGGACGACTGGAGAAGCCATTTCTTTCCCCTCTCTCTCTCCAAAATGACGTCGCTGGCCTTCACAAGTTCGAGATTTGGCGGTTAGCTTGAAGGGGACACGCCTGTCATTTTCAAGTTTATTTCTGCAGTGAACTCCACGAGCATCAGCTCAGCTGGGGATGACAACGGCTCGGGTACTTGATTTGATTGGATTTGGATCTGGATTCATGGAAGAGTAAGAGCAGCTTATCGGATCCGATTTATCCTCTTAGATATGATTTCAAAGGCTCTCGCCATGCCTGAACAAGATCCTGCAACTTATTAACGGCGTTATGTAAACAAGTCTCTATTCAAGTTGGATTCTTTTCAGATTTTGTTGCACAGATCTGATTTGTTTTATATATTTATTCCCATTTCTGCTTTGTTATTTCTTCATTTAAAACTATACACTTAATTTTGATGTGATCTACTGGACTTTTCTTTTGGACAATAAAACAAATTTTGACCGCATTGCTTACTAATGTAAGGGTTTGTGTTTAATTTTGTTAACTACCAAAATTCAAGAATCTATAAGATATATATATATATATATATATATATATATATATAGATCTCACGAACACACATTATTGACTTCAAAACTAAATTCTTGACCCACTTTAGCTTCTTTTAAGCCTAACTCCTTTTGGTGATAAAGTCTAATTATAGACCACAGAGTGGAATTTGCTGTTTCATGGAAAGAGATGCTTAATGAGCACTTTCCTTTGCAAGTGCATAAATGATAGAACAGAGAAAAATGGCTTCAGCAATACCAAGAAACTTTTTGTCATGCATCTTTTTTTATTCTTCTTTCAATCATTGAGAACCCTTTAATTTAATTGACAACATTAATGGATCAAGCTCTCCAGGTACCCTTGATAAAGTTGTTCATCCTAAGGCTCTTCCGAGTCCTTTCGCAGCAAGGACCCCCAGTGAATGTCTAATGAATCTGCCCTAAATATTGAATTAGATTCGTAAAACTAGTATTCCACCAGTTTCATTGGACAATTCCCGAATGTTCTTGCTACCAAACGACTCCTTCGTGATCTGCTTGGATTTAGTTGGATCTAACTGTTGCACTATTTAGCTTAATTGGGTTTATTGTGTTCAGATTTGAATTGGGTTGTCGTTTTTTTAAAACTTGAATTTGGATCTGACTAGCATAAGCTCTGATGTTTATATACAAGTAGGCTGAACCTTTACCCATTCCCAGTTAGATATTGGGATCATATTCAAATCCTACAAAATCTATATCTGGTTATAGCAATAGATTCATATTTCTTTAACAGTCAACATTACTAATTCAGAGTTTATTGTTACTTGTTTGGCAATGAGAATAGTAACCAACTGTTCCGCTTAAGATACTAATCAAGGAAAATTTAATACTTAGGGATCATTTGACAAACAAAACACTTCGTTAGTGTTGCTTGAATCTACCCAAAGATTGTAGTAAATTCATGAACACCTAGTTATAATGTTTCATGAATCTGCCCCAAACTTTAGGTTACGTTGATAGAACACACACTCTGTTATATTCCAACTATCAAATGGTCCTCCACGTGACCTCAAATGGAAAGAGATAGAAGTAAGACAAACGATCAGATCTTAAATTCCGATCAAGTTTTTAACTTGCAATTGCTTTCTCATAATATGGAGTTTATCTCTTGGGAAAGGCCGATTTGGCAAGTGGACTGTTGTGAATCACCTAGAAAAATCATTTGAAGAAAAAAATGAAAGATACATCAAAACATAAAAACACTTATTAGGCATTTGAATGACAGTACCATCAATTAACACACCTTTGTAAAAACTTGGTTCTATGAAGATGAAGTTTTTAATGGGTTTTGAAAACTTGGGATTCTTGAAAAATTAGGCTTTTTTGATACAATTCAACTACTCCAAAACCACTTTCTCCAAAACAAGGTTTTGGAATGTCATTCAAACACCTTCTTAAATTATTTAAAAATAATCAAACACGTGGCACACTCGCATCCGGCCGAGATTTGCCGCTGTCACGCAGTCGTCCACGCCACGTCACAGTGACTAAAAGGACGACCGGTGCAGTTGTCATTGCATTATTAGTGCTGGAGTGGTGCTGTCAGCTTCCTAGGTTGCTTTTTCCAAACGCTTCCATTTATGAGTCACCATTTTCCTATCTCCAAACCCCCACCACCACAACCAAACCTTTGACACACTCCACATAATTAGAAACTAAAGAAAGAGACTCGCTAAGCAGTAGCAGAGCCAGAAATTTTTGACTAAGAGACACTACTAATACATAACAATTAAATTTAAATCCTTCAAAAAAACTTTAGGCCTTTCATCTAATATATATATATATATATATAATTTGTATGGATTTGTATAGGCAATTGCCCGCACGAGCTCACATGTGCCTCCGCCACCAACCAAGTGGTGAAATTGCTATTGGGTTGAATTGAGATCAACTAAATGCATTGAGAATAGGATCAATTCAGGGTAGCCGAAAATGGCAGCCAGCCATTCGTAAGCTCAAACTTGTGGACCTAAAAGAGAAGACACAGAACCTCTTAGGAGCTGCTTAGGATTCCCTCGTCTCTTCCAACAGCTGACGATGAAAAGAGATAAATGCTTGCTATCTTTTGAGAAATAAATTTCTGGCCATTTAAAATACGTGCGTTCTTGCAAATTTTGTCTTGTATTGAGAAATTTACAGAAAGCATCGTGTCTTTTAGCAAAATTAGAAAAAACAGGCCTATCCATAGTTATGTTCTGCAATATGTGGGAAACTAATATATCATCTCCATTTCAACTCCGAAATAGAGACAAATGGAGGTCATATATCTGATGTAGCACATTAGGAAATCCAATAAATAATTTGTGTTGTACATTCACCCCTAAGGGAGTTGTAGCAACGGTCGGAGCAGGTGCAGGTGCAGGTAGGCGACCAGCTTGGATATGGATTCTGAGGCATCAACTTTCTATGATACAAAAAGAGGGTGACTGACATGTAAATTGAAACATGGTGAGAGTGGCACTGAAAGCAGGTCTTATACCCTATAAAGATGGGGAAATATGAGGGAGCTTCGACTCTTTTTTGGACAGTAGGATGAATTACTCTTTATATTGACTTAAAGTGTTATATATATATATATATATATATAAACTTCAGTTCTCCAAAAAGTTGACGGGTTCAATACCTAAGATACATCTCTCAAAATACATTATATGGTAGAGGCATTTGAGGATGATATTGAATTTTAATTTGATTTCCATAAGTTAGGTTTAGAAACAAACTTTAAACATTAATTGGCAATTGAATTCTGGTTGGGAAAAGAATTTTCTTGTTGAATAGGGTATGCATTTGATTTCGATCGATATCCAAATCTTAATACATGCAACACTATCTGAAATCTAAACTTCCATTTCGTAGATCAATCGGAATTAATCGTAATCCAACGTCAAGTACGATCAGGCAACATCCTTCGAATCCAGTAATAATCGTATGCGGTCCAGATCTGTTTGCGTACCTCCTGCCAATGAGACCTGTTTACTGAGGATGATCATTTATTGTAAGTAAGTCTTCAAGTTAATCTTAGAAAGATAGGCATGCTTTTGTAAATAAGCTAAAAAGTTAAGTACCTCCTTGAAACTTATTTGATTATATTTATACTGTGAGAAAAATTCCAGTAAGAATCTGAAGGAAGCGACGAGAACACATAATTAATAATCGACTTTTGGTATCATCAAACAGGCGATCTGCAGTCAAGATGATTCCAAATGCCTTTCATTGCCATCAATCCTTTTCACTCTCAACAGTATTTGAGGAGCTTGTGGGATACTTATTCATGTGAAAGAGACGGGCTTAATTTCCTAGGAAAATATGGGCTATTTCTTATAGCAGGTAGGGTCATATTTACATGAGAAAGAGATACACTAATGGGATCATATTTCCAATTATTAGAAGCAATGAAAGACCTTATGAACAAGATCTTTGCCTGCCCGAGTTCCTGACTAGCAAGTTATACTTAAGGGGGTGTTTGATAGCCTCAGATTCGAGATTCTCAAAATTTGAAAATCATGGATTTAAGATCCGACCTTCCCTACTCCGATCTTAAATCCGCGGATCTTAAATCCGCGGATCTTAAATCCGACCTTTTTCTCAATGTAAAGAAGTAAAACAAAGATTTTAAGTGTTGATCTTAAGTTTGAGCTGCCATGCTTAGTTTGATGAACCATGGATCTTTTGTCATATTAGGAAAAATGTGCCACATCGGACCCACATCAGATCCATGGATTTCAAATATGGAGTAATCAAATGCCCCCATGAAAGTTTCAATTTGGAAGAAGTTAAGAGTTCAAGCACCTGAGGCTTGACTTCTGGTGTCTGCAAACTGAGTTCTAGCTAATTGTGTAGGCAAATGTATACCATTTCCATAGGAAGCGAACAGCATTCACCCTTCTCCTTCCCAAGGAAAAAAAAAGATAATGCAAAGTGAAAAGCCACCAAACATTCAAATCACTTGGCTTAAGATAGTGTTTGGATCACACTCTCAAGAAGTGACAAGTTTTGTGAAAACTTGGTTTTTGACTGGTTTATGAAATGTGGTTAATATATGTTTAAGTGGCAAGACCAACCTGACCGTTTATGCAAAAACCAGGGTGCCCTTGATTATTTACATAGCAATAATATGATTTTTTTGTGGAAATTAGGTTTCTCATAAACCCAATTTGCACCATGACATAAATGTCCTAATTTACAAAAGAGGTTTTTATCAATGGGGCAAAAACATCAATAAAAATAAGCAAAATGTCACTAAAAGCACTTGATAAATACCTGTTTTTTTAAGTGTAAATGTTTTTTGGAGGCAAAATGACATTGGCATTTAAGGACTAAACATGCCCTTATATAGTGTTTTCGCTTTAGAATTTAGAAGGCATGTGGTAAGAAGAGTTGTATTTTCACCATGCTATTGTTTTCTAAAACATGGTCTGATTTGTTTAACATTGTATTGTTAGATTTAGATATAACATTGATAACAACACCGTGTTTCCCAAAATGAGAATATTTTGTTCTTGGAATATCTGCAGTAACATGTCTTCCAAAAATATAATGTTTTTATTACCAAACGACCTCTTAAGGAAGCACTTTCCTAAGACAACGTGTTTCCTTCCTACCAGTAAACATTTCTCAATGCTACCAAACACACACACACACACACACACACTTGTGGTTGATGCATGGATATGCAATCCTAAGTAGGTCGCAAATGAGCCCAACAAAGCTTGTTGGAGCTTGGCTCATATGCCTTGTAGGGGCGGAGCCAGAATTTTCTTCAGGAGCGGGCCAAATGAGCGCTGGATTTTGTGGGTGGATTTGGGTAGGGCTAAACTTAACTCACACTAAAAAAATACATGGAAGCAAAAAAAAAATTCAATTTTTACACTATATATATATATATATATATATATATATATATATATATATATATATATATATATATATATATATATATATATATATTTCATTTGGTTGGGGTGGGGCCATGGCCTAGGCGCTCCCCCCGCCCTCCCCCCCCTTCCACCCTTGATGCCTTGAAGGTCCGTTCATAGTTGGCTCGTAAAGCTTGCCAGTCTCGCAGCTTATTTGCCTTGCAAAGTGAACTACCTTGAACTACGCTTGGCTTGTTTGCCCTAAAGTGCAGCATGCATGTACTTGGTTCATGCTTCAAATTAACTAAGTCAAAGCCAAGCAGCAGTGGAGCTATTTGTTGTCTGGGGTGGGCAACTGCCCACCCCAATCCATCAAAAAATTCATTATATTGTGTTAACTTCACAATGTTATGAATCTAAAACTTTATGCAATGCCCACACCCAAGTTGTGTCACCAATGCAAGTGCTCCGCAGATGAAAAATCTTAGCTCCCCCACTGAAGCCAAGGTTGAGGGCATGCATCAGGCTGAAGTTACTAAGTAGTGAATATTGCTTACCATCCTAAATAACATCAAGCTCTAATTTCATATCACTGTTCAGTCAGATATAAATTATACAAGCAAGGGGGTACAGAACACACCGTATTGGATCGGACTTTGCATTACAACATATAGGGCTGCACAAAGAGCCGAGCCAACTCGGGCTCGGCTCGAACTCACTCGAAAAACTCTTCTCGTGCTCGACTCGATTATAAACGGGCCGAGTTCGAGCTTACAAAGATACTCGAAATGATAAAAGAGTCAACTTCGAGTTTCAAGAACTCGAATTGTTTAAACTCCACTTGCAAACCGGTAATCTATATAATAATGCCAAAACTGGTTTACCAGTTTAAACTTCCAGGGTAAAAATAAATTTTCATAAGTTACATGAGTTAAACACTTACACGAGTTAAACGAGTTACATGAGTTAACGTTTACACGAGTTAAAACTTACATGGGTTAACGTCAAACGACTTAACATTTAAATAAGTTAAACTAGTTGAGTTCGAGCTTGATTTTGTATAGTTGAGTCAAGCTCGATCTTGTTATAAGGAGCTCGATTCGAGTTCAAGTTGAGCTCGAGTTGGCCAAGCTTGGGCTTGACTGGACTCGTATGCAGCCCTAACAACATATTATATTGTTTTAATGAGGACAAAAGGTCAGACCAGTGGTTGGACTAGGACCAGGATGGTGCGGCAAGAGAAGGAGAGAGGGCCTCGTTCTCTACAGCTGGATCCATCTTTGATAAGGTTATGAGAGTTTAAAGATTGTACACAATGCCTTGAGCAAATAAAACAAATGAATCTCTCTCTCTCTCTCTCTCTCTCTCTCTCTCTCTCTATATATATATATATATATATATATATATATATATATATATATATATATATATATATATATATGACACACATACAAGTCATGTTTGACAAGCTTGTATATGACATGGACGTTGAACAAGCTAATAATGTAAAAGGGCCCAAGATTAGGTTTGGGTTGCATGAGTTGTAAGCCTGGCTTGGATGTGGGCTACCTACTCTCTCCCTTGTAGTCTAAAGAGTGTGAATGCTGAATATTGTCTTGAGCAAATATGACAAAATGGAGTCTCTTTCCCTCCTCTCTTAGCTCAAGTACGTGATATGACAAAATGAGCTCTCTCTCTCTCTCTCTCTCTCTCTCTCTCTTTCTTTCTTTCTTTCTTGGCGTGTATGCTTGCGTCCAGTTTGCTCTGGACATGACATTCAGCAAACTAGTAATGCAAGGCACACCTCAGTAGTAGGCTGATGATGGTAGAAGAGACCTCACTTTTGTGTGGGTTGGGTTGGATTAGCTTCTAGGGTCTATCACTAAGTCGCATCAAATAGACAATCAAATTGCACATCAACAAGTAGAAGTCTAGTGCTAAAAGATGTCAATATATTCAATGAGGGGGATCAGATTATGAGCTCAGGGCCCGGACGTGTTTCCGGGAACCTTGCACGAAAGTAGGTGATGTTGCTATGATAGGGCCGAAGCTGGTTATATGCACACCCTTAGTTAAGTGAGCCAATAAACATGGTGAGCTCAAGTTTACTCCAATAGGTTATTCACTTTCAATTGGTAGAAAGAGAGAGAGATGTTGGTATGTACCAGACCCTAAGTGATAAATTTGTAAGGAATCATCTTGGTCATTGATCTTTCTAAGATGGATGATTGGGAGGAAAAAAGAAGAAGAAAAAGTTGCTAATCGATGCTAAATGATTAAAATGTCTTTTTTTTGTTCCTTTCTTCTTCTTGCAACTATCCATTTTGAAAAGATCAAAGGCTATGATAATTTTGTGTCTCTATAACACCTTACCTACCAATTTATTTCTATATATCATAATCATATGTTGGCTTCATGTGATCAAGAGCTAAATTTGATTGAACAAAACTTGTTCATAAACACATGCTCAGTCTCAACTACCTAGTTTCATTAACCCTAAATGTTGCCAATATAAATACGATACAAGATCCGAGGTGATCCAAGACCCGCACGGATCTGAAAACCGAACGTGAATCCTTGGATCAGATCTTCCTAGCCTCCCCTCGTCGGATCTTACATCTACAGTTTTATAGTGTAATAAGACTTGGAAAAGCCTGCATTTGAAATCTACTATTTAAACAGTGGATCTCTCTCGGTGCCTATCAAGCGCCACTTTGGTGTTATCACTTACTCTCGAGTCAATCTACCACTTGACTTGGCTGCATCTTTGCTTTCCACTCATACCTCTTTTCATTTCACTGCTTTCATTGTTATTGATGAGAAACTTCTTCACAGACCAGAGGTGCATGCACTCGTAGCAAATCACGGGCATTTGATTGCAACGGGAGAGCCTTTTTCCTAGACCTGGAGGTCTGCCCAGATCTGCAATCAAACACTGATCACAAATACATTTACAACTCTCCCTCTCTCTCTTCTCTCTTCTCTGTTTGATTTTATTTTCTGCTAGCTGTTCATGTGTAATTCCTTATGCTGGCGTTCTTGGTGTTGATTGATTTTCTGTATTGAATTTGATACTTCGAATTGAATTTTGTAAAGAGAGGTATATATGGCTCCTTATGATAATCTTGTTGGTTGCAGTTGAAAGCCTCTCAGAGTTTCAAATAATCTTTCGGAGCAGATTCATTTTGGTGTCATAAGTTCTCATTCTTCTAGCCGAGCAGGAAAGAAGATGAAGCGGTATCTTATATAAGCTTTGAACACCTCCTCTCTTTTCCCGTGCCAGTGAATACTAGTGCTTGCAACTAAATCAACAATCAAGAGCCTGTCTTTCTGCTGTGAATCTTTTGACCTTTCTCATGTAACTGTAACATGGTTCACTTCACATGAAAGATCACATGGAAAGGATTATATTGAAAACCTAAACTGTTTTTGTAGTGTAGCAAGAAAACTAATATCTCAATTAAATGTATCGCTTCAATATTGTAGTTTGCGGGGATGAGGGGAGGGTGGTGGCTTCGGCCCTCTTGTTGAGTGGTAGGATGAAATACTTCTTCTGCTTACCCAATAATTAATAAGTTTATTAAAGATAGTGTTTCAATATTGGTTTATGATTAAGTAAATCTGCGAAAAGATTTGCTTGCTGATCTTGTAAGACAGATCATTAAGTTGACGATATGTTCAGCGACCTAGTATGCATTGGATTAAATAATCCAACCTAAACTATGGGAAATGTTTATGAAACTGTAGATGAGACCTAGCTGGACAGTTAGCAGAAAGATTGGCATGGAAAAGGTAGGTTGAAGTTAAAGACAGGATGAGTAATTACTTGAAAGTTTGAGACAATATTACTTAGCAATCAAACACTAAACAGAAAGTTCAGGAAAATATCCACTTCTCAAATCGCCAAGAAATTTTTTTCACTTGGGTAGCCATTTTTCTGTATGAGGGGGGACCCTTTAAAAGTTTTTTCCGTTTTTTTTTTTTTACTTAAAAACCCTTTTGGCGCTTCTTTCGGGGCCTTTGATGGAATGAAAAGGAAATGAACTTTTTCAAGTGAGTGGCAGTTCAAAATTTTCAGGAAAAAAAAATCAATGAATGTCACTGGTGGGGACAAAAAAATTAGAAAAACTTAGCAATGACATAGTGGGAAGGGAAAAGAAAAATCATGATCTCTTTTTCAGTGTTTGACTTATGATTGTACAGTGGAGTAAATTTTTTACACCTAAAAATATTCATTAACCCTTAAGAGGTTGTTTGGTAATAATAACAATCTGTTATTGTTTTATAAATCTGTTTCAAAAATTAAGATATATTCATAAAACACTGTTATATGATTCAATAATTTTTTAAAAATGTTTAGATAGATTCATAAAACAATAACAAATTATTATTGGTAAAATTATTATTGGTAACATGCTCTAAAGGATTGTTCCCCAACAAGCGAGGCATGTCACCGCCTCTCTCAATCTTATTTATTTATTATTATTATTGAACCTAGAACAACAAAACGGCAGGCTACTTCCCCTTTCTCAAAGAGGTCCCACCCTCCTTTTTCTTTTATTAGGAAGTGTCTGGGCCGTCTGGACGGCCACAAGCAGCCGGGCAAATTCTCAGATCTCTTTCTCTCTCTCTTTTTACCTCTCTCTCTCTCTCTCTCTCTCTCTCTCTCTCTCTCTTTATATATATATATATATCAAAATAATGAAAGACGAGCTTCTTTCTATCAAGGGTGTGAAATATATATATATATATATATATATATATCAAAGAATAATGAAAGACGAGCTTCTATCAAGGGTGTGAAGGGATTGGGACTTGCAGATTCAAATGGGTTCCAACCAGGAACGTGACTAACAAAATCATATTGGAACTTCTTATGCTTACATATTTAAACAGCGAACCGAATGTAAATGGAGTCTGAGTTGGTTATTGTATAAGGTTCCATAAACCTAATCCAGAATTTAATTTTGTAGTTTAAATGGGGAGCTGGTACAGATTTTGCAAAAATTGGCTGAAAGAAGGAAGTTGCTAATAAGGAGATCACAACGGCTCTATTAAAATAAAAAAAAATGAGACAAATCGGCTAGGCTGCCGATGTCGAGACAAAAAAAAAAAAACATTATTATAGATTTGAAAAATACAATATAAAAAATACAACAAAAACTATTGAATGAACCAAACCAAAGTCCAAGTGCATTTTTATTGTTTCATCAAATATTGAGCGTTTTTTGTAAATTTTGCTATAAATTATTGAGATGTTATCAAGGCCTTTGAGGACTTGAAATTTCATGCTATCAATGGCCTGAACCGGTGCATTTATTCGGAATTATCAAAGACATTATCTCGTGTGCCTTTTAATAAAATGAGGTGATGAAAATTAGCCGATAAATTCAAAAAGGCTGTGTCAGCTTATAAATCGCTTCTGCTAGGAGCCAAAAAAATCACCTATCATCAAACCTATCAATTCAATTGATGTATGCCAAATTTCGGCAGAACCACTAAGTTGTGGCTAAAACTGTGTTTTCGAATCGCATTTGAAACAAATTCATGAAACACTGCCCGTGTTGGCAGTCGCCCACACCAGCCAACACCTATAACTCCGCCACCCTTCCATTAGGAGATCTGCCATTAAGAAATTATTTTATAAATTTATTTATAGCTTATATGTTTTTTTTTTATTTTTTCCATCCAAAAGGCTTCTTCCATTTTATAAAGAATCAAATTCATTTCATTTGCACTAGTAAGATAAATACCGTTTGTTATTTTAATCATAGTTAACAACTATGGTTAATCACTAGCTAGTGCGCTTACTTTTCAAACAAAAAACTAGACAAGACGACGGTTCTATTAGATTATAAAGAGGATCATTTTCAAATGTGATAGACTCAAAGGTAGGCTTGGCGTCGGCCCAGCTCGGTCAGATAAGAGACCGGCCTTGGCCGGTCCAACATTCAAAAATTGAGTTTAGGCTCGGCACAATTTAATTAAAATATTTTTTTAAAATATAAAATATAATATATATTTTTAATAATAAAATATATATCACTCAATGAAATAAAAATAAATCCAACAAAATCGAGCCCCGTCGAGCCGAACCGGGCTGGCCCGAGCTGATGAGCTGGGGCCCGGGCCCCTTGCCGAGCCTTATTTAAAGGAAGGAATGGCTTGGTGATAGCAGTATGTTAGGAACGAATATGTGGCAACCCGTTAAGGGTAAGGCGTAAGGTAGGAATGTATGGGAAAACCTGAGAACAAAAGCAAAATTGGTTTCAGGGGTTCTATTTTGTGATTATTAGCAAAATGCCTCACATTTCTAAGCAATTTTATTACATGATTTATCTTACTACTCCCCCTTACTTTTGGTAAGAAATAAAATAACATGAGTCACACATAAATAGAAAGCGAATTCTGTAATAAACCATCGCAGGTGGACTGTCATAACATATAACATGCTTTGTGCGAATAAATCTCGAGCCCGAAAAACTCAAAAGTTTAATTTAAATTTTTTTTATTGGCTATGAGACTCACTTGTTTTTCATTTTTGGTATACCAGACCCATAAAGCGCTCCAGACCCACTTATGATTACTGAAGAAAGCACTGAAGTTAAGCCATTCGGTTTCAATTGGGTCGGGTCGGATTCAGGCAAAATCAAATATGCCTTTAAAGCCCTAATCTCAACACATGAAAATTTACACTTTTCATACCTTGTGATATGAATCCATTTTACCTTGTAGAAATGAGGATTTGAGATTTTTACATATGGTTAAAACCTCATATTTGAAGTTGAATTCCAGAAAAGGGGGATAGGGGAGGGTCTTACTTCAAATCCTCCTATATGAGATCTTCAATAATCTCATGCATGTCACTCAACATCTAAGATTTCAGGTAAACAAACACCCCATAAGTTCATGGTTGCAAGGGCAACAGTAAAAATAAATAAATTTTTACTTAATAACGATCAAAATCAGGTTTTTAGAGTGTTTGTGTGTCATCCAAACTGGGTTTTCTTAGTTTTGACAAAATCTAGTTTTGTTGTAAAAAGGAGTGAAAAAAAAACTTGGTTCCCTTTAAGTTATTCAAATACCAAGTTTTGGATGTGTGCAATAAAACCAAAAAAAAGTTTTAAAAACTCATTAAAAAACTTGGTTTTCATAAAACCTAGTACTGAATTAGAGGATGATGTCATCTAAAATTCCACTAATACAAAACTCGTCACGTTTAATTAAGAAGGAAATTTTGATAATATTTAAAAATTAATTTAAGGTAAGCAGAAAGAACCGGTTACCAGCAAAACTAGAACTTCGTATGAAGAAATTAAAAAAATACAAGCCTAGTTTTGAAAACCGTAATAAAATAGGGGCTTCTTATGTAAATTTCTCTAGAACTTCCAAGTAGTCTGCTATGGTCTGAGGTTAGTTCGGTCATTTACTTCAACTTACCATGGCGTCCGCGAGGAGGCGGCACCGTACGTTCACTAAAGATAAGACCCTGTCTTTCTCTCTCTCTTCATGTGTGGCCGCGCCAAGCGAGAGAGAGCGGAGGAGTTGGAGCGACGATGTGCGCACTCCAAGCATCTCTCCTCTGCAGAGCGCCATCGTCCTCGTCCTCGTCAACGCGAACCAGGAAGCTCCTCCCTCCTCCTCTTCACGCCGTCTTCCTCCGTCCGCCGCCGCCGCCTCTGCCTAACTCCCTATCCTTCCCCGCCTCTCGAAGGCACCGACCCTTCCTTATCCTCCGCCTCCGCTGCTTGTGCTCCTCGACGCCACCTGATTCCTTTGGTTCTACTCCCGATGCCGGCGTCGACCCCTTCCCTTTCGATCCGAATCCGCCGCCCGAATTGAGCGACGCGCATGCTGCTCCGGATTCGCTGTTTGGCGACGGGGAAGGTGTGCTCGAGGTTGAAGCGTCCACGGAATCGGGCAGTGTTCGTCAAGCTGCTATTTCGTCCGAGTCCGTCGATGACGCCGTTGCGAGCGAAGGGAAAGCGCCGGTTCTTGTGTTTCTTGGGGGATTGGCTGCCGGCGCGGGAAAGTGGGTTTCGGCTCCCGGTTTCGTGCGGTGGTGGAGTTGGTTGCCGTTCTGGGGGCAGGAGAAGCGGCTCGAGAGGCTTCTTGCGGAGGCGGACGCGAATCCTAAGGACGCGTCCAAGCAGAGTGCGCTTTTGGCGGAGCTCAACAAACACAGGTTGTTTTTTCAGTTTGCTTACTTTCTTATTAGTGGGGTTCCACGTTTCCTTGTTCGAGTCTGCTGGGGTTCTTGACTTGTTTGCTTATGGTGTTTCTGTTACGTAGTTCAATGGTGTTCTTGAGTCTCTTTTTAAAATGAAAACTTTTTATGGGACGTTGCTTCTCTAGCATAAATTGGTCCTATAGTTGGAGAGAGGGTTGTTAGCGGTAAAGAGAAGAGCTTCTGAATATGATCCCCTCTTCCATTAACCATATACCCACTAAGTCGACACCTAAGTTACCCACATTTTATCTATATGTTTTTGGTTCCAGCATGCATTCGTTTCGTTTTTTGCCGTGAATGTATGGTGTTAATTCATTCGTCACTGGAGCATATACAATTTACAAATGTTTTCGGAGGTGGATGCATGTGAAGTTTGCTTATGCTTTGTATCTTCTTCTGTTTGATTTCAGCCCTGAATCTGTTATAAAACGTTTTGAACAAAGAGAGCATGCTGTGGATTCTAAAGCCGTAGCAGAATATCTCCGTGCTCTTGTAGTCACTGATGCTATATCTGAGTATCTTGCAGACGAGAAATCTGGGAAACCTTCCAGCCTTCCTGCATTGGTAGTATTCACCTCAAATTGTCGTGCCTTCTTTGCTTTCTTTGCCATATTGCAGTTGATATAAATCTATACTTCAGGAAATCCAATCAGGAATTGGGGGTGTAATGTCTGGCATCTAAATTGGGGATTATTATTGTGCTCATTAATTGAGCTATGTAGGATATGATACTGTTTCTAAAGCTTTTTTCTGTAAACAGTTGCAGGAATTGAAGCAGCGTGTTTCAGGAAACACAGATGATCCATTCTTGAATCCTGGAATTTCCGAGAGGCAGCCATTGCATGTGGTGATGGTAATGTGCAGGTGTTCTAAACTATGCTGTAGAAGTACATGTATTTTTTATCACACAGAACAATTATTGGAAAAAGATTCTTATTTACCCGTTATAATTATAATGCATCCTTTGTTGACTTTTTTCCTTTTTGTCTATCGTTCAACTAGGTTGATCCCAAGGCACCAAATAAATCTACACGATTTGTTCAAGAGCTTGTCTCTACCATCCTCTTCACAGTTGTTGTTGGACTGATGTGGTACGACATTAATGTTTTTGTGATTTATTGGCTATTAAGTGCTTATGCATGTATGCTGGAGCATACCTGGTCTAATTTCCAAGAGTATTTAAACTTGTTCTTTAAAGCGTACTGATTCAGATGTTCCAAACTGCTTCATGGTTTGTTGTCAAAGTCTTGTTATCATACGATTGATTTCTGTTTCGTAGGCTTTAAGATATGTATTTAATCCTTGTTAGTTGTTACCATATGGTTCATTTTGATTCCTTAGGTTTTTTTGGAAAACTTTCTATTTTCTCCTTTTTTTTTTAATTCTTCAAGATTTGTCTACTCGTGTTTGCTCTGTTCAGATATCTATAAAGTTTCTATATCAGATGCCTTTTTCCCCTCAACTCCAGGTGATCTGGGAGAATAAACTTGATCTTACTGGCTGTGTGCTGCCCTGATACAGTTACTTGAAGGTTTTCTTTTAGTACCTAAAACTATTTTATACCTTTTTTTTTTGTGTATGGGCTTCCACATGTAAGAAACCAATTTTTCCTGTCATTTAGTGCATGAAAGCGTAAATTATTTTAAAAGATAAAAAGAATGATTATAAGAAATTACCTTTTCTGTGAATTATGTTATATGGAAGTGCAAATGCCCTGAAGATCCTTCTGCACACACAGAGTTTATAATCCATATATGTACATCTGTGGTCTGGCTTAATGTTTCTATACTTTTCTTATTTGTTATCTTTACTTGCTGCTTCTTTTTGGGGCAGATATAGGTAAGTTTTGAGGTATCTTTGTCATTGATTTGATACATTATATGCTGTTGGTAGGGTTATGGGTGCAGCTGCTCTTCAAAAATATGTTGGAAGTCTAGGTGGTATAGGTAGTCCTGGCGTTGGCTCTAGTTCTTCATATGCTCCAAAGGAACTAAACAAAGAAATTACGCCAGAGAAGGTAAGCTAAGATGTCGGCTGTGTTTATTTCACTGCAGCGGTATTTTTCGTTAAGGCTTATTGCCTGCTTGAAAATAATATAATAGTTGTGCTTATACTGCAGTTCCTTGTACTGGAGATTCTGTTCCATTGCCATTTTGCAAACTTGATCACTTTGTTTTTATGTTGCTGCGCATAAATTATTTTTATAGCATCTTTTTCTTTGTGCCACTGTTTTCCAACTGAAGCTGGTTTTATTTTTTTAATGGAGTATAGTGGCACAAACTGAGAAAGTGACGAGCTGCAAAAAATAGGTGCATTGACAAGTAGTAACTATGACTTTGAGAAGTCAGTTGATACAATCAGTTTGACCAACTTAACCTGCACATATACACTGACATATCCGTGTGAATGAATCATTATGCCATAATTTTTGTCTTAGTTTCTTTTTTGTTCAGATCTTCTAGATAGATGTATGTGGTTTGTTTTGTAACTTTGTTGAAATAATATTTTGGCTAGTGTTGTGTGAAAGTATTATCTTCAAGACATGATAAGGTTGGGCTGGAATTTTGATGATCTGGAAGTAATATTTTTTTTTTGTGTGAAACTGCTGAGAATTTTGTGGCTACCCATATTGTTATGTGTGAAGTATGCAGTTGGTATATGCTGTGTTATGATATTATTGAATGTTATATTGGTATGTGTATGGGATGCTATTGTAAGATACACATTCTCAAGTGTCTGTATATTCCTAAGCATGTCTCACCTTTAATCTCTTACTTTCATTACATATATGAAGGCATATGCAGACATTTTTATGTACAAGAGGGTTCCCATATATGCTATATTGTATTTATGTTCAAATTATCACATGTTTTGTCCTTTACTAAAATTCACCTGTTCATTTGCAGAATGTTAAAACCTTTAAGGATGTTAAAGGATGTGATGATGCAAAACATGAACTTGAGGAAGTTGTTGAATACTTAAAAAATCCATCTAAATTTACTCGCCTTGGAGGCAAGTTACCTAAGGTATGGTGAAATCCTTGACATTCATAAATCCCTGTCTTAGTCTGCAGTTTCTGTTTGGTCTTGGTGTTCGGCAACTGCTTGTGGCATGGTCTTGCTCATGTATGTGTGTTCATAGATTTGTATAATTTTCTATGCTTCACGAGAAGCAACCTTGGAAGTTTGATTTTGAAATAATCAAATAATCAATGTTAGGTGGGCCAAATTTATCAGTTGAATGCTAGGTCAAATTCATATAACTAAGAATTCTAGATTCAAATCTTATAAGGTTGACCGCTAACTTCTTCTGGAAAAGCAAGGTTTTGAAATATTGCTTGTGGATTTGACCCAGAGTGAGTTGACTTGTGGCTTGGTTAGGGCAGCTTGGTGTTGCCAGGTCATAGCATCTTTGTGTTTAATTTTGTTGTTTTTCAGTGCATTATATTACAAATGTATGATGTCTACCATAATGTGTATGTGTCTTGAAAGTGGAGCTTCTAGTAATATATTATTATATTTATCATGCTTATATTACTACCATATGATATAATTTTCTATATGATATAGAAGCAGAAATTTGTAAAATGCTTAGTTATATTATTTACTGCACAGAAATTATTTAGTTCATTTCATCAAAAGCTTGGATGCGTAAATTAACTATTAGATTATGAGAAAGCTATGAGATCTCAATTATTGCAATTGATCCTTTTCTATTGAGACCTTCCTGTAAGAGAAAGTTTTGATCTTGTAGGGTATTCTTTTGACTGGAGCTCCTGGAACTGGAAAAACTCTTCTTGCAAAGGTATGGGAATAAAGCTCTTTGCTAGTCTGTTATTTTAACATGCTCTTAACATGAAAGTATGTGTTGGCTGATGTAAACAATTGAAGCACATGGGTTCCTCTTAACTGAATCTGTTTATTGTTTACTAGATACACTAATTGATTCATGGCCATGCCCACAAGAATTGGTTAATAGAAGTCACTGGGAAATAGCTGCTTCCTATGCCAACTTGCAAAATGGGTCATACGGCCTTCCACAATTTGATGACAATGTGGATGTTTAATTATGGGCTTGACATGACAAGCAGGGATATATAGTTATATAACTTGACTGCTTTCCAGGCACGTAGATATGGACATGGTGCTGTGCATATACTCAAAAAACTAGGTCATGGATCCTTACAAGGCCTAGGTGGGATTATCAGTCATAGTCACTATAAAATGAAAAAGTAATAATAAACTGGGAAATAATAGTCAACTGTCCAAATCAATGGTACCGTATTTGCTTTTGTGAAAAGATTGCGTAGTTCTGTGACTTCTGTCATAATCCTGACTATACGAAGCACATTTGATATTGAAAATTTTCAAATATTTGCATTAATAATCAAAATGTCATAATTGGTGGAGCATAATGCGAAGGTTTAAAATCCCTATACCTATCTGACCTAGCCAGACCAGTCGAGAGCAAGCTCTTATCAACTCATGAGGTTGGACCATCTGTTTTCTTGTCAACTTGGTGGAGTAGGCACCTAGATTCTTGTTTCAACCACATAGGGTTGCATCGAGTTGTTTGACAAAGGGTCAACCCTGGTTATGCTTTTGAGAATGAGGATATTAGGCTGTTAGCCCTCCACTTTCAAGCTCTGTTTCCTGTAGCGAAGATTGCCAATCTTCATCTTAAGCATTTCAGAAGGCCCAGGATAGTGGGTTTGCCTCCTAGCTAGTATTTTCTACATCTTCAGTGAATCAGCCTTTTCACTTTCACATGTCCCCCCCTTTCCATGTCTATTTTTAGGTGAAAATGCTGTTATTTTAGTTTACGATTTTTCAGGATTATGGCTTGTTTTATTGTATCTTTTTGACCGTACTGCCAAATGCTTAAGAACAATTCCAATTTCCAAGATTCTAGACATGGATAGTGGAATAAAGTATGTTTCAGAATCTTAGAGTTCATGTTACTAAGCCCCTCATTTCATGTTATGATAACCCTCTGGATATGAAGTAGCTGAGGAAAAAGAAACACGTTATTAGTAGTTACTCAGCCTTAACATATGAGATTAATGTTTGTAAAAGTTACCGATCAAGAATAGTTCTGGTGGTCATGTCCACATATCAAGTTTAGGTAGGCAGCTTGAAAGTTAAGATCTTGGGCTGGGGATGTATATGTGTTGGAATTTTCCCTTCATAGACAGGGTTATAAATATTATGATCCTATTTTGAGTAAGAGGCGTGAGGTATCTCTTTATAGATATCATCTATCAAGAATGCCTCATTATAAGAAAGACAAGATGGAGGGCCAGCGGGTTTATAATTCCTACAGCTTTCACACACCATATTTGTCAAAAGTTCCTCTGCAGGAATGGTACTGTGTTCATAGATAGATCTGAAATTGTTCAAACTTAAGATTTGGTTGGACGTAATTGTATTTTCCTCATTCCTAACGAATATTCAGATCAGGAATGAGATCCATGGTTCTTTTAACCTTTCATATGGGGCCTAGCAAGCATTTATTGACAAAGAATCTTTAACGGTTTCCAAGAATGTCACTTTAACTGTTGCTGTGAATGTATGAAAGCTATTGAAGATTCCACAAAGAGAGGCAATAATAATACAAAAGATGGACACACTTGAATGCATTTCCTTCATAAACTGTTAAAGCATCCAACGGTTCTGCTGCATTGTTCATGTCCACCTGACCCCTGTTTTGGGCACAACAATGGTAGCATTTTCCCCTAGTTGTTGCCTAGCAAAATCTCCTTCGCAACTGTAGATACGAGTGTTTATGTTGTCAACCTTGTAAATTAAACTTATCATGATTGATAACCCACTTGACCACCTTTATTTATGTTTCTAAATCTTGCTTTCTGAAGCCTTTGTTATGTATACATTTTGCACTTTCAAGTGAAAATTTCTGAAGTAGAATTCCTATGCCTTTCTCACACATTATGAAGAACTATTTTTTCATTCTTATTATTTTTATGATGGTGGATCTTGGTTCCTTCAGGCTATTGCTGGAGAAGCTGGAGTCCCTTTTTTCTACCGTGCAGGTTCTGAGTTTGAAGAAATGTAAGATCCTTCTGTAACCTACATTTGGATGTAGACTGCATGTCATATATTTTTTTTGAGCATATAGTTGTCTCTTCATGTCAACTGGTGAATGATTGCAAAATAGTATGGTGTGGTTCTGTGCATCCAAAACAGTTTTCATTTGGTTTTTTGATGAATGTATGCACCTATTTTAGGTGGTTGCAACGGTATCTCATATTGTTTTGTTTATTTAATTCTTTTAGAAAACTTTTTTGGAGGATCCTTATTCTTATGATCTTTATTTCTACAGCTAGAGTCATTTAGGCTACTGTGATCCTTACAGTTCGTCAAGTTAAAAATCTCAACTGATTTATGGGTTTAGTTAGCTTGGAATTTTAGATTTTCATCTGCTGATACCTTAACGCAAAAAATCCTAACTAGTTGATTCAATCAGTTGCCATCTGGCCTCTGTTGTCAAACCAGCAATTAGTTGGTCAGACTAGTCAACTAGTCATTGGGCAGCTAACTTTTATATATATATATATATATATATATATATATATATATATCTGTGTGTGTGTGTGTGTGTGTGTGTGTCCCTTTATAATCAATCTTAGGGTGGGGAGGATGGTTGTGCAGAGGCAAAAAGTGGGAAAATGAAATATGTTTCTTTATTTACTTCTATGTACATAAATGTTTTTTTTTTTTTTTTAAATTCTTAGGCGATTGGCACCAACTTGGACTGGATAGTCCTGACTGCTTTTTTTAGGGTCTTGAGCAAGTTGTGTCTGACTTGAAATTTTGAAATTTATACTGATATTGGTATATGGCAAATTTAGGGGGAATACTGTGGGGCGTGGGCTCTAGGGAGCATCCTGGCTTCAATTGAAGTCAGGTAAAATAGGATTTACATTCCCAGTTTTCATGACACAATGGTACTTATTTTCCTTCAGAAGTTATGAATGCTGCAAAATCAGCTACTTTTATCATGTGGCTGTAGTATTGATGCCTTCATGTGAAATTACAATCCAATCATATGAAATGAACATGTGATACTTGGAGCAGTGGAGATAGTATGTCCTGACCTCTGGTGCAACATTTCCTCTTTCTAGATTGTTATCATCTGGTCAAGCATGTTTGGAATTGGATTGATGTCAAGTTATCCATTAATTACACAGCTAATGTCAATAAATTGTGTTATTGCACATGCTCTTCAGAATTGGAAAATTTGGTGCTTTCTTACCTGTGTTCACTATGATATACTGTTATGATCGTGAAATGACACACAGATAAATGAATTATTTTTTGAAGTTGCCTGTTTTTACAATTCCAATATTGTCATTGTGCATCAGGTTTGTTGGAGTTGGTGCTCGGCGTGTACGATCATTATTTCAAGCTGCTAAAAAAAAGGTTGTATGATTTACACAACTCCATTCCATTTTTTTTTAGTTAAAGAAAGCTGTTGATGACTAAATCATCAGTGAAATGCAAAAAATTATGAGCAAACTTCCAGATTAGCTGAACCAACAGGCTTTTACCTCTTGAAAAAATCATGCTAGGCAATTGTGCAGCTTTGGAACCACCAGTTACTAATATTTGCGACATCAGCCAGTGAGCTGTGCACCCAATTTCCTTTTCAATGTTTTCACGGGTCTTGATCTTGCCAATATCAACTGGAAAATTATGTTGGCTAAGGTGCCACATTTGCATCAACCATTCCTTCATCAAGTAGGATTGCGACTTGCTAGTTGCAGCCTGCATCATCTGCTGACTTTGTAGAATTGAGTCCCATGCAACACGGGATTGAATAGTATGATGCTCACTCTTAAATAATCACCTGGATTGCTTTGTAGTTTGTATACAGTCAGATTGACTCGTGCATTGAGTAGGTTCAGCCAGCATGTGTTCATGTTGGCTCAGTTGGCATGTGGATTGTAGCTCCATGTTTGGGCCATGACATGTTGAAGGGTTTATGATATCATATACAGGTGAATAATAGCATAGACTGTATCTTCTAAGTTATAATACAATAAAGTTCGATGTCATACAAACAATGCACATAGTCGTGGGTTTTTGTGCATGCGTTCAAGCATGCAGACATGTATGTGAATGTACTCATGGTTGTTTCTCACTGGCAATGATAGCTTATGTTGGCAAAGAACTGGTTTGTGGTTAATTTATTTTGTCATCTGGAAGAAATAATTGTTTGCCACCTGTGACACTGGCTTTAAGTGTGTGGTATGGTTTATAACTGAGAGAAGGCCCAACCCTGTTTACAGTTTCATGCAGGAGTTTACATTTCTCATTTGAGCTACATGGTAGTTTCAAACGGAGATATATTATTGGGGTTATTGCTTGTGTTAGAATGAAATCGGGCTTCAGCTAAATGTCTGGGTTAGGTTGTACTTTGTAGGTCACTGGTTGCTCCTTTTGAAATGTAGTGGCTGTCATACAAGTCAGGTTCTGATGCCATTTGAAACCTCTCCTTATTTTGACATCTAATAGTGACATAACCTTCGTTTATCTGTTTCCTGTTATCTTTATAGGCACCTTGCATCATCTTCATCGATGAAATAGATGCAGTTGGTTCCACCAGGAAACAGTGGGAAGGCCATACAAAGAAAACGTTGCATCAGTTGCTTGTCGAAATGGATGGATTTGAGCAAAATGAGGTATGCATTTGCTCGAGAAGCTTGAGATGGAAGTTTTTTTTTAATTAGTTTATTACTTTATTATTCATACCCTGAAGGTAGCATCTTCTGTAGGGAATAATATTGATGGCAGCTACAAACTTGCCAGACATTCTTGATCCTGCTTTAACGAGACCTGGTAGATTTGACAGGCATGTAAGTTCTTTTTTGGGTGCTTTGGCCACCTTTGGTCGCTTCGTCTTCAACATGATATGAGAAACCGTCAAGGGCATGTATTTTCTGGATTTCTTCTTCTCAAATGTCGTTTCATTCATGATGCTTTTATTACTGTTTGTGCATATTGCGTGCTGGGTGGATAATGTAAATGTGATTTTGAACTTTAATTTGCAGTTTTGTTTGTAAGACTGTTCAGCTTTCATAATTTTTTATAACTTTATAACATGCAATGGAATTTCGCATATTTTAGATGATTAAGCTTTTCAAATATATTTCCTTGTCTCGAAGGACACAAGGATGTTAGGATAGATTGACAAAGTTAGATTCATGCATACCAGGTCATGAATTTTGTTTAGGGGGAGTCATGCTGTCCTAAATACTATGACTTGCAGGTGCAAGTCTTGTGACATGGGTGCAGCAGATGTTTTAAAGAGTTAATGTGACTTAGCTTAAATATGACATTTTTCTTGCATGAAATGATATCTATCATGATTTTTTTTTAATGTGGATTACCAATAGAACCATGCACCCATTTGCAAAACTATTTTACATGAAACAGTATATACTATATACATGTGCCACATTTAGTACCATTGGCAAATGTTGGATGTAAGTGCAGAGATCAAGTTTAATATCGTGACTAGTGGTATTTGGGATTGTGCATACATGTCCTTCATTGGTTTTTTCTCCCTTTTTTTCCTCACTATTTATTTCTGTAAGATGCTTGAGGAAAATGATGTGCTTACTTAATGTTTACTTTTTCCAGATTGTTGTTCCTAATCCAGATGTGAAGGGCAGGCAAGAGATTTTAGAGCTGTATTTGCAAGACAAGCCTTTAGCCGACAATGTGGATCTAAAAGCACTTGCACGAGGCACACCTGGATTCAATGGGGCAGGTAATATCCTCTGATTCTCCTTCAAGCTGTATAATTTTACTCTGATTCTTTGGAAATCCACATGTTCCTGTTGTAGAAGACTGTGATCTGCTGATACATTCATAAAATTTAAAGTGTTTGGGTTGCCTTCTTGAAATTTTGGCTCATGCTAATATCGTAACTCATAATTTTTACTGTATTATTTCGACTGCAGATTTGGCCAACCTTGTCAACATTGCTGCCATTAAGGCTGCTGTTGAAGGTGTTGAGAAATTAAGCAGTGCACAATTGGAATTTGCTAAGGATAGAATAATTATGGGTACTGAACGCAAAACAATGTTCATATCAGAGGAATCTAAAAAGGTGCCCATTCTGTTTTGGACTTTATCTACCCAATTTAATGGTTTTGTTCTAGTCAATAGTAGTCAATGGTAATGTTGATGCTTTATTCAGCTAACAGCTTACCATGAAAGTGGTCATGCTATCGTTGCATTTAACACTGATGGAGCACACCCAATACATAAGGCAACTATCATGCCCAGAGGCTCAGCTCTAGGAATGGTCACCCAGCTTCCATCCAGTGATGAGACGTCAATCAGCAAGAAACAGTTGTTGGCCCGACTTGATGTTTGTATGGGCGGTAGAGTTGCAGAAGAGCTAATTTTTGGTCCTGAACACATTACAACTGGTGCTAGTAGTGACTTGCATAGTGCTACTGAGCTTGCCCACTATATGGTGATTATGTTTCCTGAATTTGCTTCGAGCCAAAATGCTATTACCTACAAGATTTTATGTTGCTTGCTGCATGAGTTAATCTTTTCATCGATCTTTAGGTGTCAAGTTGTGGTATGAGTGATGCAATTGGGCCTGTATATGTTCAAGATCGCCCAGGTTCAGAGATGCAATCACGAATTGATGCAGAGGTATGAGCCAGTCAGAATACGTGGTAACATTCATAGATTTTATAATGATTATTGTGTGATGTGCTACATGTGTGATTCTTGCAGGTGATGAAGCTCATAAAAGAAGCATATGACCGTGTTAAGATTCTGTTGAAGAAGGTTTGCTATGACATTAGTTTTCTGAAATTTTACCTTTCTACTTTCATTTGCCTTTCTCAAGAAGTAAGCTTGACAGAATCACGCTGAAGTACCTGTTTTTCACCTTTATGTTTCCTTTTCCTTTATACATCTTTTGGTTGCTGAATCCTACGCTCTTTTTGCAGCATGAAAGTGCATTGCATGCATTGGCAAATGCACTTCTTGAATATGAGACATTGACTGCACAAGACATCAAGAAGATTCTCAATCCTTACCGAGAAGTGCGGCCAAGTGAAGATGCAAAAGATATCATTGATGCTTACCAAGGTCAAGTTTCGGAAGGACAAGAGGAGCTTGAGATCAGTTAACACTTGCAGCCTCTCCAGCCATATAGTGTACAGTATTATGGCAATTATGCTGGAAAAATTGTACGATATAAAATATTTCATCTAGGTTTTTACTATTGGAATGGCATTCATATTTATGAGCATTTTTTAAACGGGCAAGAAATTTTACCTAAGATACAAAACGAGAGACCTTGTCGTCAGCCGTGGAGGTGCGGTATGGCTCCAGCGATTTTGCTTCTCTCTGCTTCAGCAGTATTTTGTGGTCGATAGTTTTGGTTCTCTGCTGGCACACTTTTGTGTTTAACCATGATGCCTTGTTTCTTTATGGAACATAACTCTGTAAAAGGAAGACACTCTAATATAACAATGCTACTTCTCTTTGAAATGTTAAAATCTCGAATTTGTACTGTGGAACTTTACAGTTTTCTGGTGTTGCAGGACAACAATGAGAAATGCAACACCTTTGGGTCACGCTTCTGGGTACAACCAGTGTATTTGCTTTGTGGTTTGACCAACAGCATAAAAACGTTGGGCTAAGATGTCTTATATACATTATGTTTGGGCAACTGTCAAGCTTCAACAAACTGCTTTTGCCGAAATGGTGGGGACTTGTAGGTATGGAGGTATTGATATGCCACAGTCATGGTTCCCAACGATGAACAGTGAATGGTTGTAATCAGTGTCCGGAGTCTTGTTGAACCAATTTACCTGGCTACATGATACGTTAACTAAAAACACACAAATATTTATTCATATGTAAATATATTTTATATTGGAAAAATGAAGCTGCCACAACCCGGTAATGCACCAACTCGATCGGAGAGCCGCCAGCTGACAAGTTCTTGGTCGAGCTCGAGTCGCCGTGCTCACAAGAAGCTATTTCCTCTTCAGAAAGATTTAGTTTTGTGCGTGGCATATGGATACTCTGTCTAACAAAAATCATTACTTCAAAAAGAAACGATCGAGAAGTACTGGTTTTTCTAAAAAAAGACTGTCTGTAACGACCACTGTCGAGAATTGAATAAGTATTCCACATGCAATCAGCTTTTGAAGCAACAATACACACATTCCGGTTCCAAAAAAAATGTGTGTCACCGCTTACTTTTATCTGGCATACGTTCTATTTTAGCTAACTAAATATAAAATATTCGAACATGAGGACGCTTTTACTTCTCTAAGCGTGCTTTTATTAGATATTGATAAAAATTATTGTTCTCAATCTGGTCTGTAGGTAGATCAATCAAATTAGGAACTCCCCCCACAAAACCTGAGGAACTATTTTTCGATTATTAAATGCCATCTCTTCTCTCTCTTTATATATATATATATATATATATATATATATATATATATATATATATATATATATATATATATAATGTTTTAATTCAAGTTGTTTTTGTAAAAGATTTAATTTTTTATAAGAGCATTTTATTTTTTATTGTAAAAAACATTATTAAAGTAAAAAAAGACTAACTTAATGCATGTTCCACATTAAATCACTCTTAAGATCATATACATAGAAAACACCTAATAATTATTTTTAGTAGGTCTGATTTTTGTCTCATCTAAATGTTCTCATATTTATAATATATATAGGATTTATAGGTTTCTTCAGCCTTTAATGATACACTGTTTGATGCATTGCATCATGAAGTGTGTTTAACAACACCAATAAGTGTGTTGGCCGAAGCTCAAGATGGCTGAAACATTTCAGCTCATATATATATATATATATATATATATATATATATATATATATATATATATATATATATATATATATATATATATATATATATATATATATATAGAGAGAGAGAGAGAGAGAGAGAGAGAGAGAGAGAGAACTTATTTCTTTCAAATAGTGGTGGGCAACTAAGGAGTCTGTCAAGTGTCAACCATTGACAAGCAGACAGTAAGGAAGAAGAGAAAAACAGATTGAAGATGAAAGAAGAATGACGAAGGAGGGAAATAGGAACGGGCAAACAGGGCTTCACGTCCTCCGAGTAGTGCAGTTCACGTCGAAGAACGTTTGCCAACCCAGCCTCTCCTCCTCACACCACAGATAAAATCCTCCATCCACGTTCTTGATCACCACCAACGTTAAAAGCCATCGGCTGGCGGCCTCCATCTTCTGACCTTCCACCCCTTCCGTCTTCCGCCACCACCTCGACTATCTTCCTCCTCTTCCGGAATGGGGACGAGCGCTGTTCTTCTTCTTCTTCTCTTCTGCTCCACGTTGGTGGCAGCGAGGAACCACCAGATTCCGCCCGAGGAGTTTGGCATCAGGTTCTACGACAAGAAGTGCCCCAAATTCGAGGCCATCGTTCAGAAGAGGGTCAAGGCCTGGGTGCAGTCTGATCCCTCCCTTGCCGCCAGCCTCATCGAGCTCCACTTCCACGACTGCTACGTCAGGGTAGAACTCCTGAACAGGCCAAAGCTTTCTTCATTCTGCTGTCGATTGTTATAGCCAATCTCTTTATTTTTATCTCTCCCTACTTAAACAAGCGTTTCATGTTATTTTCTTTATACAAGCCTCTCTTTTGCTGATAAAGATCTTTTTCAAGTCGAATCATATCGTTTAGAACGTGTGGGACTTATACTTTTCAAATATGAAACTATGTTGGCCCAAAAAAAGGAAAAAAATACAACATTTTTTGAAATATGATAAAAAATTTATTTTTTGTTCTTTCCTCATTAATCTGCTGTTGTTTCAGGGCTGTGATGCTTCAATCCTTTTGAGTCATCCTGGAAGCGAGCGGGAAGCGCCTCAAAGCAGGAACCTGAGAGGATTTCAAGTGATAGATGACATCAAAGAGGATCTTGAAAGGGCATGCCCCGGGATAGTCTCCTGCGCCGATATATTGGCGGCTGCTGCCCGAGAAGCAACAACCAAGGTAGGAATATAAACAGTCTAAATGAATATGGTTTTTAGATTTTGGTTTCTTCTGCAGAGTGGAGGTAAAAACGGCATCATTTATAATAAAAAAACACCATTTTTACTAAATT
Organism: Nymphaea colorata; assembly: GCF_008831285.2. Classification (NCBI taxonomy): domain Eukaryota; kingdom Viridiplantae; phylum Streptophyta; class Magnoliopsida; order Nymphaeales; family Nymphaeaceae; genus Nymphaea; species Nymphaea colorata. Next base: position 18,265,504 of record NC_045146.1, on the reverse strand, counting down.
ACGTGGTAATCACGTTAAAACTTTTGTTCTTGAATAAATGCACTGGCTATTTTGAATCGTTAATCAAAGATACCAGTTTAATGTGACTCAAACTGAAAGATTTGAAGTTATTTTCATGTTTGTTAGTTCGCATTAGCTTCTTTTACTACGCCTAACAAAAAATAATGCTTGTCTGACTATACCCAAGCTATTTAAGCTAACATTTCTAAAATAATGCAAAAAGCCAAGTTACATAAGTTGACTCTATTTCTTGTATCAAATTTCAGGAATTTATTATGCGTTAAAAATTTTCACTAATCTCTTTAGGTAATCAGGATTAGTATAATATACTTGCGTTCTCTTGATCAACTCAGTCATTGATTCAGATGCGGTACTCATAAATTAGACACTTGAACAATTTTGAGAAATTCTAAAACAGCATTTCAGTACTAAAGAAATACATTTTTAATTAATTGTTAAAAAGTATCTTTTTTAATATATTTCTTGGATGGTGCAGACTGGAGGACCTTTCTGGGAGGTGGAATATGGTAGGAAGGACGGCAATATCTCCGTGGCTAGCGAAGCAGCGGTCGTACCCGTGGGCCGAGAAAACGTCACTTACCTCGTTGAGTTCTATCAGGAGCTGGGACTCAACATTCTTGACCTTGTTACTCTCTCAGGTATAACTGTTCACCTTGTTTGAAATTTTGATCCTTTTGTTGCACATTTGCACCGAGACAGTTTAGCTGCAGATGAAAAAAGTTGAAAAAAAAAAAACAATGGCTTATGAATAATTACTACGAAGTATATTACACAATCACTAGAAAAAGTGACACCGTGACAGCGGCGACTGAGCGGCACATGCCTGATGTTGCCAGTTCTTAAGTCGTGATAAGGAGTGCACATCATGTCACTTGATGCTGTAGATTAGCAATGTAAATCATCATTAGGTTCTTGGTTAATGTAGTTTCATAACAATATCTACGAGTTTCTAGATTGCCAATAATGTCCAGTCAGATAAAACATGCAGTGTTGTGATAGATATCTTTTATATGAAATAGTTGTTTGGCAGCAGCAACACTCAATATATATATGAGATACCCATCAGAACACTTGATGTTTGGTCTTTGACGAGACTTTTATCATTATATAAACTTGTAGATATTGTTGTGAAATTATGTTAATATAAATTTAACATAATTTTTTAATAGATTCATGAGACATAATTGATGTAAACTCCTGAAACAAGGAGCAGTTTGTATTGTCAATCTCTCAAAAACGTGTTGATGGATTGATGCGACTGAAAAGTAGCAGGTTGTGCTGTCAATCGGTCAAAACATGTTAATGGATGACTTGGCACTTAAGATAAAAAGTGTAGAGTCCGAAATTGATTCATAAGTTGTTAATGGAATTGAAGTTCCCAAACAATTTATCCTTACACCCTAGTGGAGTTAAGTGATATGTTTTTCTGATGGTGTAAACCTAAATTATATCCAAAAATTATATCTGAATTTTTTATAAACCACCGTGTGTTTATACGATGCAGAAGAACTCTTTATTCAATTGAATGTTATGATGATGTTGAGGCTTTCCAGCTTGGCATACTGGTTAGGACCAGCGATTGGTCAAAATCCAGCACTTGGTTTGATTTATGTGAACCGTGAACGTCACCTGCCCAAGCCAATGCAGCCCTTGATCTTAGGAGAAACGGAAAAAATGAAGAGCCTTAGGGGGTGTTTGATTATTGGATTTGATGTAGATCTAACATGACTTGCTTATGTTGATGTGGCAAAAGTTTGACGGTAAAAATTCATGGTTCACCAAACTAAGAATTTTGAACCTGACATGACATAAAAATCCACACTTAAAATCCTTAGTTTACTCTTTTATATATAGAAAATGTATGATTTAAGATCAGAGGAAGAGTCTGATCTTAAATCCATGGTCACAAATCATAAGGATTCAAAATCAGGGGCAGTAGTCCAACCGCCTCCTTTGCTTCTCATTCAGAACCATGAAGCCCGAAAGCGGAGTTCTTTGGGAAAACTTTTCCCACAAACACGACTCTAAACCGGCAATTATCTCCCAAGGGCAGCAAAATGAGACAAGGTTCTATTGCTTCCCCCACGATATTTCAGGATCACCCACTTTTTCTCCTTGGTTCATTCGGATGAAAAAGAACAAGAACAATGGTGGCGGTGATGATTGTTGTTTATTGTTTGGATTGAGATGTGATGGTGAGTGAGTAAATCCCCATGTTTGGTGTCATATCAGGTGTTCATACGATCGGGCAGGCGACATGCGACCAGGTGAAGTTCAGGCTCGGAGACTTCGAGGGGACGGGGAAGCCAGACCCGAGCATCGACCCCCGCTACCTGAACTTCCTGCAGAGGAAGTGCAAGTGGGGAGGCGCCAAGGTCGACTTCGACCCCATCACCCCGCACAAGTTCGATAACGCCCACTTCATCAACCTGCAGAGGAGGATGGGCCTGCTTCTTTCCGACCAGCTGCTGCAGTCCGACCCCAGGACCAGGCCCCTTGTCGCCTCCTTCGCCGCCAACAACAAGCTCTTCTTCCACCAGTTCGCCGTTTCCATGGAGAATCTCGGCGACACCCAGGTGCTCACCGGCACCGACGAGGGCGAGATCAGGAAGAAGTGCAGCTGTGTCAACACCAACTGAGGAAGGAAGGAGACAACAGGAGCCTTGCCCTTTTCTTGTAGAGATCCGCGTGTGATTATATGGTTTGCTACCACCCATTAAGAAAAGCGAGAGAAAGAAAATGTCTGCTCATGTGTAACTCCTTATGCAGTTCTCTTTTCACTGTTTTTCTCCATTTGTTGAATAATGTTTGGATGTAAGTGAATCTTTTTTTTTTTCCTTTGTAGAACAAGTGAAAAGAATTTGTTGTTAAAAGTGTTTGGGACCAATTGTAAGTAAAGACTGTACGGGTGGTGCTTCTAAAATTTCAATGTTTTAAGTTGTTATGGGCAGATTTTGCAGTATAAACATGATACGTTACATCTTTATAGGTTCTTGGGACGTGGGAGGCCATTACTGGAAACCCAAAGCTGGTCACCTCATTTTTCTGGTATTTTTTAGATATGGGTCCAATGTCTGCAGACGAACGAATAAGGGCCTACTCTTGACTGTTAGGTTTAGCTAAAATTTGGTTTACGTTGAGCGAAATGGGAGCTGCTTCTCTTTTTATTAGTTTAAAAGGACAATAGGGAAAACCATGTTTCAAGCTAGAGAAACTTGTAAGACCGCAAGAACCAATGGGCATGAAATGTCAACATTTTGATAATTAGAAAAATCCTTTTTTTGTTATTACCAACTTAACCGTATAAATCACATCTATATGGTCAAATTAAAAGAGAACAACTCAACTCGCAGGGTACTTGCAGAGTCTCGAACACAAGCTTTTACAGTTCCCAACTGGTGAAAATGCAAACCCACATGCGGCGACAGGAGTGCTTTAGTTCAGTAAAGATCAGCCCAAGTGCCCAAAGCTAGACAATTAATGAATAAAGCCAAATTTTAGAATCATGGCTTTAGAAACATTTTTTTTAAGTCAACTTTAAGATTAAAAAGGAGATGGTGGGGCAAAGCATTCACCCTCATCGAAATGAATTTGTTGGGCAACTTCAAAGCCAAAGCCACCGACTTGCGGTGCAATTTCCTTAGTACCACCTATTGATTTTCGTGATATTCCTTAATATCACTTATTAGATGATTGGAGTTATCTTCTCTTCCAATCTCACTAAACATGTGCTTCTAAAGAAACTCGTGCAGACAGAAGAACTATTTAATATTTACGAGCTTGAAAAGGTTTCCTCAACTTGAAGGTTCTTTTAGCCAGTTGTATTTGTTGCAGCATGCTGATGAATCATGACGCACATAATATTGCTGGTGTTGTCAGGTCAGCGTCTGCGTGCATGGGTGTCGCATGATGTGCTGATCGGAAGTCTGCATAAGCATATGCATTTGCATGCATGTCGTGGTCCTTCTAGAATGGGCAAATAAGTTACTACAAATCATGACATTGTCATCAAAATTACATCAAAAAAACTTCTACTGATGATTTAACTTCTGCTATCTAATTCTGTTCTTGAAAAAGAATTCCACATCACCACGATGGTTGGGACTCCTCCTTGCTGTTATCTGCAATCGAGCACCATCACTAAGCATGCGCTGTAATACCCTTGCAATGTTCTTTGCATCATCAATTCCTAAGTGGTGGCTGCCCAGCATGCTGATGCCCAATTCCCTCATCATGGTCATCATTCCGGTGGCCTGAAACATCAGAGAGAGAGAGATGCTTCAAACCTGAGCTCAGGTAAGGCGTAAGATATTCCCATAGAAGAAGGGAACCAATGATCCAAACTATTCCTAACGTGGCATTGCAGAAATTGAGAGAAGTGAAATGGATAAACATCTGCTTTTGCGTCAAAAAAGATGATGAGTGGCAGATTATTCCTCCCAAATGTTCACTACGTACCCTTCTTCTGTAGAAGTTGAGATAGACATCCTTCAGGTTGATCCACTCTTTGAAATATGATGGCACCTCAATACCGGAGACAGTACACTGTTGAGGAATTTTTGTCTTTATGTCCCAATTTCCACTATTCATCACAAAACACGGCAGTGGATTATCCTCTTTAATAAAAAACACAAAGGTCAGACACATAAGCGGAAAGCAAAAGTTCCATCTGCTGTCAAATGCAAAAGTCTGTTTCAAATATATGTACAACTTTGGTGTGGAAAACACACAGCTGCTGTTAGACATGGTATGACTAAAAGTGTAACTTTTATTACCTTTAAATTATGAAAGTGCGTATGATTCACGTGGATTACTCCTCTATATCCTCATGCGCAGTGAGGAGAAGGGATAAAGTATTGGCCAGCTGATCATGTAGTAATGATCAAAATTCTCCTGATCCTAGACAAAAAGTTATTACACAAAAACAGAAAGAGTGCATGTAAAGAAAAGTGAAACTTTTTCTTTATTGCTAGTAGTAAAAACTCATTCTTCTTTTTTTTTTTTTGTGCGGGAGCCAGTGATAGAACTTGATATGAATGTCCCTTCTGCAAGGCTCTCATGAACAAGGTGACTATTGACACTTGGATGGCTGCACTGCTTTACCGTAATTTAATGTTCCAGGGTTCAAGTTCAGTGGAGGTCATCTCCCAGTTTACGCATAAAATAAGAGAAATATTCACAACAAAAAGTTCCTTGGAAGATGAAATATTATATTTATTAGAATTATCTTAAATTTATCATCCATAACAGAATATAATAACGTTGATATGCTGTACAAGGCGAACATTTTTCTCACTGGTGAGAATACTTGGATCAACTGGATATGAGGCAAGCCTACCTATAGGAAACTTAAATTCCTCTCAAATGCCCAAAAATGGAGCAATCTCATTTAAATTATTCTAGACAGTCGGTGATTTGGCAATGAAGTTTAAAATATGGGTTTAATTTTGCTGTACCTTCAATGCACAAATTGCAGGTAGTGTCGACAAGCATGTTACACTGTATAAAAATTAAAGTCGTACACACCTATAAGAAACCCTACCCAGCAAAGGAATCAGTTTTATGCGACACATTCAGCAACTCATAAAAGAAATTGATGACTGATTTCATCATTCAGGTTAAACTTACCAAGTCACAAATGCTGCAGGATGAAGAGATCCACCCAGCTCCTTTTGCCACAAACAATGGTGTGCCAGCCACAACTCGAAGTCTTGAAGCACTTCCCTGAAAGGTACTGCCGTATCATGCCAGACACTGCAGGAAAGCATCTTATCCAAATTAAAAATGAAATAGAAGATATCCCTGACGTCCGATTGGCTAGAGCGTTTCAAAATGACCGAAGCTCCTTACTGCAAGTACCAGTGGAACTAGCTTGCTCACTGGGAAAGCTTATCTGTAAGACCGAAAAAACATCCAGGATGCATTTGGGAAGGTGAACCATGCAGCATGTACAACCAAAGATATTGAATAACTACAAATTTTTTAGATAAAAATATGCTTTACATCACAAAAACTTTGTTACCCAGACATGATTTCCAACACTAAAGTAAAAGAACTTTCATGTTGTCACATTCTAGACACACGATGCCATGATTTTTCCATGTTTTATGATCATTGACATAAATTTGCAGGCGCATGTGTAACAACAAGAAAGAAAGAGCCTATAAAGCTTTGACAGAAACAACTTCACTGGTATCTATTGGGAGATCACTAAATGCATTTGTTTCAGTACAGGGCCAATAATTATTTGGCCTCGTAAAGAAAGTGCTTTGGCATTGGTGGCAAACAGAATTCCCATGACAGATAATAGTATACATATTAGTTAATTTTGTGTGAGAGAGAGAAAAGTGAGGTAAATTCAAAATGTCAATTTGCTAATCCTTCACAAAAGGCCACTCCAAGGATAGATATCTAAAAAGTCGCCAATCATCTTTGGATGCATAACTTGAGAGAATAAGAATGTAATATCAGTAGCCTAAAGTGCAGGCTCATCTTAATGGCATGTTCATTATTGCATGTGTTGCAGGCAGTGGCACTTTGCTGTTTTGTGCACATTTTATGGCATTTGGCAATCTAGTAACTTGTGTAAATTAGTCTACAGATAGAAGGCTTATGTCCCAAAACTTTCCCACAATTTTGGACCCACATGAGAGTATGGCAAGACTGCCCCTTCTCCTCTCTTTCTTTCTTGTCACCATCTTCACACCACACCATCATACCATCAGATGCACAATCATATTTTGCACATCATTTTCACTTTAAATCAACAATGTAAATTATTCCAAAAAGAGACAAAAACAAATTGGATTATTATAGTGCAAATAAATGCAATACAAACACAAGGGCCTACACCAAAATTTCCACAATGCAATTAATAGGAGGATATACCGTTCAATGCCTAGCTTCCCATACTTTCCTTCAATATATTCATTTATCCTCTGCTCGCTCATTTTTGTTGGCCTCACAAACCTGTTCTTCAGATAGAAAAGCAAAATGAGAGGGTTAAGAACAAAACATTCAAAAGTCTGTAAAGCAAGAAAAGGTTACCAATTCCAAGAGCATTTTCAGCAATGCATAATCAACTGGATCAATTAAATATTCCAAAATAACTCACTGAAACATATTTAGAGAAACAGAAACCATTACAGCGGGAATTGAGGCTTTACCTATATTTCCTTTTTCTGCTTAGGGCATACCCCTGCAGGGTTTAAACTCATTACACCTTTTGGTTACAGCAGTGCAACTTAATTATCTACCAATCTCGTTGAAGGCTTCAAGCCCAAAATTCATACCTTACATAGTAATTTTGAGCCAAAAAAGCAAAAACAGATGCTAAATCTTTCATCAGCAAATTTGAGCAAGGTACAACCACTTTTCCACCTGCATCTGAACTTACCCTAAAGGTATGCACAAATTTTTGGACACTACTCAGAAGCAACTATGGATAGAACAGACATTTTTCGAATACAAATCTTCATCATCACAAACATGTGATCAAATATTATCTCAGATTCTCAGTCATTCTTTCTTGACAAGCAATGCACGTCTTATAGTGTTAAATCCATACAAGCATCAACACAGGTGCTACCTGAACGAAGCAAATAAGCAAGAACCAAAACTGTTTTTAAGATAAAAATTTCTGGTACTGTCATTTTTTTGTCCATATTGATTGGGAGATGTAGCTGCCTTGTGTTTTCTCTCTTGATAGGAAAAAACAAAGGACTCAAGGACAAAAATCCATGTACAAACGTACAGAGAAGGTCGATCCATAGATTGCCATATCAACAGATGATTGGCTGAGGAAAAGCTTCATTGAGGAGTTGAAGCCGGTAATGGCCTGTTACTAGATTCTCATCTCCCTTGCCCTTCTATATTACAACATGGCACTGCGGTCTCTAATTTTACCGGCTCTTTCTGTTGATAGGAAGTTTTCCAGTGATCAGATCAGAAATATTTAGTAAAATTTCACAATATCAAAATATTTTTTACGCAATCACAAGGTTTAACTGTCAGTTCTCAAAATAGAAGCCACGAATCATGTACGCCCAATAACAGCATCAATTTTCTTTCGTTTTCTCTTTCCGCATATGTCCCAAAAGGGAAAATGAGAACATGACTATTAATAATAAAACATGTTATTAAAAATAAAATATATACCTGTGGAAAGAATCAACGAACTCCATGGTCTTTGCACAAATCATTACAACAGGGAACTCTAGAATCTCAACTTTCCCTTCCAAGTCAAGTACCAAGAAATAATCCACGTGCTGAGGAGTCAAGTTTTCTACATCGTTTGCACCAACTTGGAATTCATTTGAGAAATTGTGATTGAATTTTTCAAGGTGCGCAGCGTCATTCACCTGTACCCAAAGAGAAAAGGTATAGACTTGCCTGAACTAAAATAGTAGCATGCACCTTGTTAAGAAGAAAAATAATGGAAAACAATACACTTAAATAAAATTAAAAAAAAAAACTGTTCAAAATTTTCTGGCAGCGAGAAAGATGAAAAAATAACCAACATGGTCATGAGTTTCTCTATTAAACTTATTTCAGAGATAAATCTCGTGAAATCATAATTGTCAAGATTTGGACATGATTGGAACATCTCATATGTAGAAACGGCGTGGTAACAGTTAAAAGTTCTTTTAAGCTATGCTTGGCACCATATGTCCTGGCTGTTGAGATATTTTAATGCCGAATCGAAGATAATATTCGGACGAGTGAGTCAGTTATTGGCCAGAGCATTAAGATGATCTCAATAACATAAAAAATGGCGACCTAAACATACATTGGATAATGGAGGACAAGAAGATAAATAATGGCGGAAGAAGAGGCTTCAACGCTTATCCTTGGTTCTCTCCCTCTCTCTCAGTGTCAATAAATAAATGGAGGGCAGTAGAGGGTGAGCTATGGATCTTTTGTTCCGAACGGCATCAACAAATTTTCAAGCACAAAAAAACTCGGAAAAGAACAAGGGCAACTATCAGTACAATACGAAAACCGTAACGGGTGTTAATTGCAAATCCATCTGACGCTATAGAGTAAACAAGAGAAACAACAGATAGGGAAGGACGAAATCGATAACTGAGACAACGTCGGAAAGGGTGACAGAAAACACGGACCATTGTGCACTGTCCCTGCGTGTGGTAGAGGCATAGAGGCTTCCAACGCTTTGTGGCAGCAGCAGATTCAACGTCTGGTGAAGTCGAGTGGGCCGCGATAATGAGTTTGGCGGGTTGGTAGGTTCTTCTGCTGCGTAGAGCAGGAAAGACCTTGACCACCCTCCTTAAAACCGTGGTGGCGGCAGCGGTGCTGGTGGTGGTGCAGAGGGACATGCCGGCGTAGCAGCAGAACATCTGAGGAACGAATCAAATGGCAGCGGATGTGGCTACTCCATTATTTTTTAGCGTCCCTTATTCTTCCTGTTCTTCCCCTCTCCCTCTCTCCCCCAAAATCGTCAGTGGAAAAGTGACACAGTAAATCCCGCATGTTTCCATTCTGGAGATACTTGCATTTTGGACTCCAAGCCCTTGGCTTCCACTGATACGGTTTATGTTGTCTTCTTGAAAATTTTGTTGTTGTTTGGCCGAAAGACAGTGTTAGCCGACAGGTTTAACCTGAAGCAAGAAGAAGGAAGTAACACGCAAACCGGAACCATGCGCCGATAGACTTACCAATAGCAACGCGATCGAAATGAATTTACTGAATGTTCATAGGCTCATCCACGTCAAGTTTAACACACTCCCACTTCGTAGTTTCTAGAAACTCATGTCTACTCTAGTACATCTTACTTCAAAGACCAATTTGAAGAAAACAAAAAAGGTTCAAATTCATGTACTTCAAGTACGCACAATCTACTTAATTGACACCGTCTGAAGAGATGGAAAAAATTTACTTTGGTAATTCTTAAGATGAAGTTAAGGGAAAAGGAGGGCAATGAATGAATGAAAAAGAAAAGAAAGAAAAGAAACGAAGAGACAATACACATTTAAACATTTGTCTTTCCTATACAAATACTCAGCTTGGAAATTTAATGGACCAAGAGACAACAATTGGAAGATCTTAACCTTGTTTACAAGTAGGGCAACGAAATGGGCTGAGCTTCACTTGGTTGGCATAGCTTCATTTGTGAATTGCTCGACAGAATCGACGAAAAAGTTCCGTATATTAGATAAATCCAATATATACGAACGTTCGATTCACACAAACATATTAATACAATATACAGAGATTATACAATGGATGTGTATATAGAATGTTATATATACCAAGTATACATAACATGTGTATCTCATACATATATAGAACAAAAAACATACACATACTATATGCAGAAAATTATCATATTAGTTAAGATATATCAGCCGTGAATGTGCTTCATGATATTAGGTTCACGAAGATGATTTTTATGTTAAAAAACCCAACAATTTTGAAACCAGGATGTCCTAATAAATAAAAAGTAACTTTGAAAGCTTGAAAGCATACTTTAAAAAACTCAGAAGGCTCAAAGGGGTGTGGTTTACGTGCACACTGCTTCTTGCGAAAGCGAAAAGTCAGTGTACTTCTTGGAAGGAGGGAGAACTAGTAAGCTTTTTTTTTTTAAAAAAACAAAGATTTAAGGCTATATCTTCACTACACTTCTCAATAACTCCCAAAAAATTTTCAACCTACATAATACTAGTGGTAGATTTGAGACATGTTTTTCCCATACTTATCACACATATTATTCATATATCGTCATGTAATAACAAGGCCAAAGAAAATAATTTGAGTACCTCCATGTATGCTAAGTCAAATTTAAATTTAACTCCTTTTAGCCATAAAAAAGAAAACTGAAACCGTTCAGGTTCCCGGCAAGCCCTACCTAAAACGGGCGGGCAATTCCTTTTGCCTCCATATTTTTCATTTTGAAGGACGAGACACACAGAGAGAGAGATGGCCGGAAGAATGGAAATCGTGGTTTCCACTCTCTACGACGATAACCAATCTCTGATTACAGTAAGGACCTTTCTTTCCTCTCCATTTATAGTTCTCATAAATTCGCCATACATGGTTTCATTCTCTTTTTTCAACCTCAATCAGGATATAAGGAAGGCCTTCTCGGTACTCAAAGGGATCGCAGTGGACCTGGAGAGGGACAAGCAGTTCGATCAGGTTCACTCACTTTAACCTCTTCCTCATCTCTCTCTTCGAGAGCTTCTACGGCTTTTCTCTGTCAGCTTCTTTGATGGGCAGTTCTTAGAAAAACATCATGGAAAAACTACAGGTTGGTGGGTCATTTTGATGCATTCGATTCAAGTACTCTTGCAGGTTAAAGAAATTGAAGGTGCCGCTCTCGAATTGTTAGCGGCTTTCGATGAAGTCTCGTGCTTCTCTTCAGCCATTCAACAAATTGGCGCGACTTATGTTCCGCCGTCCAATAATGAGGTTCTTCGGTTGTTCCTTCTCTTATTTGCTCTCTTTTTTGCGCGCTTTCTGTCCTTGTTGCTGGCTTTTATCAAGGCATGTTTGGCTTAGAGGATTTTCTTGTCCTGTTGTTGTTGTGATGTTGAGAAGCTAACGGATTTTGGCAAGCTAATAGAAGAAGGGATTGCCCGATTCAAGAGCCAGTCAACTTCTCAGCCACAGAACCATCCCCTTTTCCGGCAGTTCAAGGAGGCAATCTGGGTATAGTTTTCTAGGGATCCTTTCTTAATTGGTCACTGTTCAGTGTAACACTTCATTATTTTTGCAGTAATGTCCCGTCTTACTGGGATTAATTGCACAATCATTCTGCATTCTTTCATTGGTTCAAATATGTGTTTAAAACTGAATTACCAAAGAAAAATATGGGTGCCCTCCTTGTAAGTTGATGGCCTTTCCATTTGCATGCTTCCAAGAGCAGTCACCAGAGGCTATTGAAGAATATGAACTCAAGATGTGGGAGTGTCAACATTTGCAATATTAGAAAATGCAAGGATGTAATGATTTGGATTCAGATTCGAATGACCCAAACACATGGAAACCGGAGATAGATAATATTTGGTACAGCCGAGTAAAACAAAATCCCGATAACATATCCTACTTGTTTGCGTTCTAACTAAGTGTTAGCGTGGAGCACCTTCTCCTTTGCAATCCTTTCTTCCCTAGTAGTAACAATCAGGAAATGAAATAATTTATATAAGATAGAAAGACAAATCAAGTTTCAGCATGCACCGATTTGTCCTTTCCTGTTAATATTCGAAATTTTGGCTCGGATGGTCTCACTAATGCACAGAAAACTGTTGAGTGGACGACCCATGAATTTACTTATTTACTTCTCTCGCATGTTTGTGCATTGAATGCTTAATTTCGCCATTCCAATAACTAAAGTGTCACTTTCTGTAGAATGTTCACCATGCAGGCCAACCAATGCCGGGGGACGAGCAGGAGGAAATTGTAATGACCAGCACTCAGTGTAATCTTTTGAACACCCGATGTCCTATCTCTGGAAAGCCAGTCGGTGAACTGGATAATCCTGTTCGCAGGTAGGCAACTCATGCTTGGAATATTACTAATACTGACATATATATTAGACACCAGTCAATAACATATGCTTGCTTTTGCACAGACCACTGCATAGCTGGATGAAACATGAATTATAAAAATCACAGAGTAGCAGCAGCACCTCATTCAAACTTTAATATGCCTTGGAATTTTGCTTGCAGAACTAGTTTGTGAGTGAGAAATTCTAGGATAGATGAAATAAGTTATAGCTATTGTTGAGCAAACTATTTAGCAAAAGCTTTTGCAGTAATGGCACGGGAGAATATGTATATGTGATTGTGTCTTGATTATAAGTTTCATAGTATATGTATTCTTCTCTGCTGCCACCTCCTGGAAATCCATCTCTTAGCCTCTGTCCTTCCCCTAATTTGCAGTAGTAGTGGGATGGTAACTCGGGTTATTTGCGGCTCTCATTAACAGGATTATCTTTCTTTTATGTATCTGCATATGCATATAAGTATGCACTCACACTTTAATGTAAATGTGTTCACGTGACAACATCCTAATACGTGAAGCATTAACTACAGCTTTTTTATGATGTGTAACGGCTTATGGATCTTCTGTAACATGAGATGGTATCCATGTAAGAGTGTGTACAATTTAGCCAGGATCATGAATATCCTTTGGATTTCCAAATAGCTGACGGGTCATCAGGTCGAGTCGCTGCAAACTGGAAAATCCAGGCGAAAGGAGACTGGATGGGACATGTCTCCTCCTTAGGATATTCCTTTATTAGGATTTTAATCTTAAATGTACCTGACTGCTTTTATCATATCAAGACCACCAAGTTTCCAACAAGTGCTAGCTATTTCAAAATGTCATTTGGTTATTGGGGGATGGTGATATAGCAATGTTGCCATCATTTTCATGTACGTTTGAGAAGTGATAAAATATAATATCCCAAGCAGTCTGTAGAGAAAACGATAAACAAAATAACTATGAGCTTATATACATTTTGGTTTAGTGGATTTGCTTGGAATGATTGTTTAAAAGGATTGATATTATCTTTTGTTTCAGCATGGATTGCAAGCATATATATGAAAAGAAGGCAATAATGCACTACATGAAACACAATAAGCAGTTGAAGTGCCCTGTAGCAGGTATGGATCTTTTATTCCTGTGTTGTATGTCTATTTGTCATAGAATATAATTCAATATTCTTTTCCACAGGTTGCCCAAAGATTCTGGTTCCAAATAGAGTTGCATGTGATCCATTATTGCTGGTAGATATTGAAGAATTACGCTCAAGAAGCATTCGTGCTTCAGATACCAATGTGGTTGAGGACTGTACAGAGATTGATTAAGATTGATTTTTGTATATCTAGATGCCCTTTCATGAGCATGGTTACTCCCATTTTTGATCAAATGGAACACCCCCAAGAGAATTGTTTGAACCGTTCCATGCTGGCAGTTTAGTATAGAGCACCATGTCAATTAACCGGCAATCATGTACTCATATTGGCCCTTCACCTAACCTGCACTCTTTTGTAATTTTGCTGCAGCAGCCAAACAATTGGTAAGCCAAGTATCTAATATATTTACATTTAAAATGCTTTCGTCTACCATTCATCTCCTAGTATTGTCAGGTGGGCACAAGTTAGATGGTACCAGACGTTGGTCGTGCTACTATCCACAAGAGAGTAATGCTGTGTTAGTTCAGCATCTGCATAGCAAAGATCAAAGAAAGATGAACTTGATGTTTCTGACTTTGATCTATTTTGCTGAACTAACATAACCTGTGTCTCATCGGCCTGTTAATCTTTACCAAGTCAGGTCAGTAGCTTACTTAACAGGGTCAAGACAAGCTTGGTATGTGCCTCATGCTGATTCAATCAAAGAGTTAATCGGTACAATTTACTGCTTTACTTCCATCCCATGGAACCAGTTTGCTATTCAGTAATTCATCCTGCACATGCCCAATGCATTATTTGTCCATGCTGCAAGCTTAGGACACTCCCTCAAAGGTCTAATTCTAGGCTATAACAACTTCAGAATGTTTTCTCCACTGATCTATCTCTAGCCTTCTCTCGACCACTAGTAACCAAATGTAGCCTGCATTGTGGCTGATGCATGACACATTAGTCACTTGCTTATACAAGAGACGCTGATCAACTTTTGCTTTCTCGTGGCTTTTTGGTTCTTAATGATTTATGTTTTAATTTTCATAACGGAACAAATCAAAATAGACCAGTTCACCTTGATTGACTAAAAGCCTCTTTGGTATTTTTTTAATTGAAAATTTGAAATGGACCGGCTCACACTTTGGTATGGCTGATACAGCTTGGTTATGGCATCTCACAAAACGATTCCTGCGCAAAGTTGTTGCTGAGAATGTTGGTCTCTATCCTTGAACTTCATTCGCAAACATTAAAGTGTCCTCACAACCTCGTCTTGATCCAGGACAGGTGAAAGGCACATCATATCCAAAAGAATCATTCTGATTTATTTCTGGCATTTTGCTGTCCTGGCCCAAGAAGTCCTACTTGCCTCAGTATATGCTGTCTAGAACTGGATCAAATGGCACTAATATCAGATTAGGAGATTTGGTTTGTTTCATTTTCTTTTAGCCTATGATTAGACTATAAATGATCCTACTTATTGTTGAGGATTTGTCTTTTTGAAAACCTTTCCAGTTGTTTTTTCCCCCCAAGTACTTAGCACCCATTTCTAAGCTTAAAAAAACTCAGAATGATCTTCATTGTATTGGAAGTGTTTTGTCAGTATCAGTATCGTATCAGTTTGCTGATTGATACGGTGTATTAGCGAATTCATATTTTTACGCTAGGCTTATATCAACTTTCTTTTTGACGTGAATTTAAAATAATTTAACTTAATTTAGAATAAAGATACTTAAATGACAAGAAAATTATGCCCTTTTCTGCCTTAATTGAGACAATAAGAATAAGATGAGGAACACAAAAAACTAGGTGGACAAAAGTGGGTAGACTTTTTCTTTCGTATGTTTTTTTTTTCTCTCTTTTTTGTGTAGATTAGTTTGTGAAAAGCATAGTTGGCTTTCTTGGAACTTGATATTGGATTGGTCTCAGTGAAAGTCATCTGGAGATCAGCCGGTCAGCTTCCGGCGAGACAATGGGTTTCATTTAATTTATGATATTTAAATTTTAATAAATGCTAAACATAAAAGCTACGACGCATGACTTTAAATTAGCAAATGGTTTATAAATGTGTTTTAGTTCTAAATTGTTAGTGCTTACTCGATTATTTCTCCATTATTCGGCAAAACATTGGCGAACAAAAACTAAAACAAATCCGAAAAGGAAGAAAAAACTCAGAAGTAGTCCAAAGGAAAATCCAAAAAGGCAGGACTTGGGAGTTGGGGAGAGAAGCGATTGCCGGTTCGTACACAAACAAGTCACTCCTCGCACTGTAAGAAGCTTAACTTCTCATGCCCGTGACGTACGGACTATATATATATATATATATATATACACATTCACACTTATATATTTAATGTAATATGCACGGTGTTCTTTGGGACATGTTGCAAAAAAGATAATAGTCATACCGAACACATAAGTTGCATATTTGTTGCATATTTGTAACAAAACAAGAACCAACTCTCAATAGCTGATCGACAATAATCGGTAGATGAGTTGAATTGGCCAAACTATCGGCTCACACATTTAACTGAATTGGTTGTCAATAAAAAAATGTTAAATATTTATTTCTTAAGAAACCAACAAAATATAACGATTAATCAACACAAAAAACATTCAAAAACCTTATAAAATAAAAAATAATAAGTGTTCCTCTTGCATCGGCCATGGATTAAATGAAAATCACCTATTCAGCAGTAGCAGATCCAAAATTTTTTTTTGACGGAGGCACTCCTTTAATACCTTTAATTTCTTTGATGCACTTATATGTATAACAATCAAATATATCAAAACATTAACATATATATTAAACTAATTTTGTGAGGCTGGTGGAGCCAATTGAGGACAATTCTTTTAACACTGATTGGTACAACAAGGTGAGAACACACATATATATAATATATGTAAACTCGTTTTGCATGGTCAAAATAAGGAACATGTCCGACAGATGATGAAGTTTAATTAAAAAAAGTGGAAAATGTCAGGAATAAACTCATCAAGCACACTAAGAGCAAGAATAAACTTTGGAAACTTACGCATTGGATTTGAAATAGTAAAAAAAATTCAATCAAAACGCGCAATCCACAGAGAGGGAGCATAAGTTGGAATTTGGAAAGGAATCTAGTGAGTTGGACGCCGTCGGATGCGGTCGGGGACCTTCAAAAAATACAAAGGGAAAAGAAACTCTAGCGTCACAAACCACTTCACCATAAGACGACACACTTTTCTCAATAAACAAACCGAAAACCAATAGTCTATCTTTCTTTCTGCATTTATATTTCAAACACAATGAGCAATTGTACTGGTTCACAGAACTAACTACATATGTGATTAAGCCTAAATTAAGCTTAAGAATTCATATAATATAATACATGCATTGTATGTATGCATTTCTACTCAGTGTGCCGATCTATCTAAGTTCATAAGGCTTCAAAAGTGAGATTTCCCATTTATAAATTCCGTTGACATGTTAAAAGTTGTATCCATCCAAACAGTTTCAAGTCATTCGTGCTTCTTTTTTGGAAAAGAACAAGCTTATAGTTTGACATAATTGGACCAACTTCTCTCTCTCTCTCTCTCTCTCTATATATATATATATATATATATATATCTATATATATATATATATATATAATGCATGTGGAGGAGACATACATCTTCTGACTGCAGAGGCGGACACTGTGACCGAAAAATTCACGCGTCCTCTGATCAGTCTCTCCCCTTCGGCCCTTCACGGCTTCCCTATTCTCAAGCTCACTACTCCCTACGCCAGCGTCTTCACCTGCTGGTCATTTAATTAAAGGATGTCTTTGTCGATTTTTCAACATAGTCCATCTACTCTCTGGCATTTCTAGAATCTCACATTTTCTTATTTTTCCATTTCTCAGTTTTTTGGAAATGCAGTAAATATTGGAGTCCAGATCATATCTAGATTTGCAAAATCCGATCCATTCTGTGTATTAACTGCTCTCACATGTAGTTGGCATGCTCACCGATCCGGGTCGCGAGTCTCTCGAGCTGAGTAGGATCGTTATTTTTTGAATTGTGAACTTTATTGAATATATGCAAATACTTATACAACAGTTATTGTGCTTTAGTAAATGAAAAAATCAAACATAAAGTGTTGACAAACTTACTTTCTTCATTTATTTGTAACAAAAATGCATTATACAAGTTATGACCTAGCTCAGCCGAGTCATGAGATCAACTCCTTGACCTAGTGACCGAGTCTTCAGCTGATCCAAGTCCGAGTTTGCCCACTATGACTTATATCTCTCCCTCTCTTGTGCATTACTACAAACAGTACACGAACAAAAGAATGCTGACAAAATGGATTGTGGCTCAGCTTGTGATGAAAAGGAGCTCAGTTGGAGCTTCTCACTTGAATCGATAAACCAAACACCAAGTATTTGCACCTTTATATGCTACTTTTATAATCATTGATGCCATTTTATTTTTTATTCAAAAAATCGGTTGAAAAAAACGTGTTTTTATTTAGAGTTAACCGTCTTCTACTAAGTTCTCAGCTTAAATTAGAAAAAAAAGAGAGCAAAATGCTAAAAAAATTGCTAAAATGGGAAGGAAGGAATTGTTCCCCCCCAAAAAAAAAAAAAAAAACTGACAGTCGACGCGGAAGGAGCACATGATAATACGCGTAGACAAGTGTCTCGTTTACCAGCATCACCGGTCCGGACCTCTCTTTTTTTTATATATTATTTACTCATTTGATGATTGGGGTCAGGTCCATGAAAACAGGACGGCAGGACCCACTTGAGATTGACGCCCCCTCTCATAATTAGTTAAATGCAACTGGGTCACTTATCAATATGATAAAAAACTAAGATGTGAAAATTGATTTTCTTGTCAAACAAAGCCCATTGATGAGCAATTTTATTTGCCAGATCCGATCACTGATCAATTGAACCTTTGATTTGACTCAATTATGGAGTTAAATTTTTTAAACTGAATCTGGACCTAACGAGGGTAAGATATGAACTTCACGTATAATTGGGCCCGAACCTGCCCTATCTGGTTCAGCCACTTAACCATATTTGAAATGCGTCTCTTTAGGGGCCGTTTGAAAACAGTTTATAACTTTTTCATGAATATGGTTTAAACATTGAGGTCTTAAGTGATTAATGAATCAATGACAATGTTTAGGACATATTCATAGAACAATTACAAATTATTTCTTTTACCAAATGGGCCCTTAGGGATCGTTTGGTAATGTTAACAGTTTGGTACCATCCTGTGAATCTATCCCAAGGAATGAGATAAATTCATTTAAATGTCATCGTATTTCATAAATCGATTAATTTTTTGAAGCAAATTCATGAAATAGTAACAACTTATTATTATTGCCAAACACCCACTTGAGGATCATAAGACTCATTTTCCTTGAATAGATTAGATTAAACTAATTCAATCCTAGGTTGGTGATTAGATGTTTCTGACCCATTAACATCCCCAACGAAATCGTTTGAGTATGAAAACATTCTGAATTGATATGAAGTACTCATGAGCTAATCGAGACCAGTTTGAGCTCAAATAGTGCTTATATTATCCGGTGGTGCAGGCTCGTCTAAGCTCGGCGCCAAGCCTGGGTTAGTAAGTTCAAGATGAGCATGCACAGAGTTCGAGCTAATCAAATAAATTAATGAATTGAGCTCAAACATACCTCTGATTGGTTCGTGGTTTAGACCCAGCTGGGCTACCTTGATCTACACACTAAACCGAGATGATTCCTATTCTTGGCCGATTATATTGCATTCGTTTGCAGTATAGAATTATGGGGAGGGGAGTCACGTTATGCCTGTCCTTTTGCTGTTTGGACATTTCGTTGGGAATACCATGCACATATGCACATCAATTCATATTAAAAAGGCAAAAGAAGTATATAAAATGATATTGGCATCAAAACCAAAGAGCAAACCATTAAAAAAAAGCTTAGTTTATGTGGAAATCACATATTATATAGTATTAAAGAGTAGATGGATTGCTACCCATCTCATGATCATCATCATCCTCCTTGGTGTTAAGACTTCATCTCCACTTCTCTCTCTCTATTCAGACAGTCGGAAGAAACCAAAAGCAATAATCGTAGTAGCAGAGGAGGTGCCAAAAGACAAGGTATAAAAGCACTTCATGGGCATGCCCATTTGACTTACTGGTTTTTCTACGTCAATTCACCGCACTTCTGTTTGTCCGGTTTCCAAGCAATCGGAGAAGTTGAAGGCAGTGATCTTTTGGCTGCTATTGTATTTATGCTGCTTGGTTATCATATAGCGTGCATTGATCTTGAGGATTAAAATTGCAGTGTCTGATAATGTTAGGTGTTTTTCTTTCCTTCTGTTTCTTGTGTTGATTGATGGTGGCGGCGGCCATTAGAGAACCTCCCAACCTTGGCTGGAAAACCTTTTGAAGGTGGAGGGATGTCGAGGGAAGAACTGCAGAGTGCTTTGTCGTCTTCAATGTGTGGATTTGCTCCGGAGATTGCTGCTTATACGAGCAATCCGCAGCAGCAGGGCACGGTCAAGAGGAAGAGAAATCTTCCAGGCACTCCAGGCAGTAATCTTCTTCCCTCATCTACCTCCTAAAAATCTCCTATGTAGATAGGCTCAGAGAGAGAGAGAGAGAGAGAGAGAGAGAGAGAGAGAGAGATGAACGAACGGAAACACCCAAACAGCTCATGTTCCGGTGAGCTCAGGTCATTTACCAAGCCGACCAATGTAATAATTATACTTTGTTTTTCTTTAAAATTTCGTTTGCTTTCTCTCTCTCTTTCTCTCTCTCTCATATAGGCCATGATGATCAGACTTTTGGCATCGAAACTAGTTAAGAACTTATTTTGATATATAGCTATGATGAACAAACTTTCAGCATCAAAACTAATTAAGGACTTATTTTGATATATAACTATGATGAACAAACTTTTAGCTTCAAAACTAGTTAATCGAACTTATTTTGATATATAGCCATGATGATTAAACTTTTAGCATCAAAACTAGTTAATAAAACTTATTTTGATACCAAAATTTGGCTTTTAATATGGTTTTAGCATTAAATGGACATGCCATAAATAGTTGCAGCCTTCATAGCTTAGAAACCTCAACCCATAGACATCTGTGCACACAGAATGAATCTTATACCAAAACTTTGTTCTAAAAATTGCAAACTCTCGTGTGCTATATCACAGACCCTGAGGCGGAGGTGGTTGCCTTGTCGCCGAAGACTCTCATGGCTACGAACCGGTTTGTCTGCGAGATCTGCGGCAAGGGCTTCCAGAGAGACCAGAACCTGCAGCTCCACCGGCGCGGCCATAACCTGCCATGGAAGCTCCGGCAGAGAAGCAGCAAGGAGTTGAGGAAGAGAGTGTACGTGTGCCCGGAGAAGAGCTGCGTGCACCATGACCCCACTAGGGCGCTTGGTGACCTCACGGGGATCAAGAAGCACTACTGTAGAAAGCATGGGGATAAGAAATGGAAGTGTGAGAAATGCTCGAAGAGGTATGCAGTTCAGTCTGATTGGAAGGCACATTCTAAGACTTGTGGAACCAAAGAATACAGGTGTGACTGCGGCACACAGTTCTCCAGGTCAGTGATACCATGTATTTTTCTTCATGCATATTGTTCTCTACCATAGTCTTTTGGCTGAGCCAAAGGATTACGATTCATGGAGCCCGAAAGAGCCGAAGGCCCCTACATTCTCCACACTCATGATTCTTCTTGGAGCCCGAAAGACCGAAGGCCCCTACATTCTCCACACTCATGGAGGTCTTGGATTATGTTGGTATCAGTAATGGCATATCAATTCTTATATAGTGAGAGAATGATAACTATTACGAAGAATCACCCTGTCATCTAACCAACACCATCCATTTAAACTAAATGAATGATTGAAAACAATGAAAAAATGATGTAGACTAATACTCCATAACAAAAATATCAATCACATTTTTCTCATTTGTTTTATTCATAATCGTTACAATATATATATATATATATATATATATATATATATATATATATATATATAAGAAGATAATAAAACATGTGTTTTTGTTGCATAATCATATGCACTTTGAAATTAAAGTTTCTCCTAGTAGATTGAAATTGGTATACGGTGTTCATCATTCTCTTCTCCTTAATAACGTGATGCGATATATTCTTCATCATATACAGAAAAGACAGCTTCACGACACACAGAGCATTCTGCGATGCACTGGCCCAAGAGACATCAAGAGTTGCACCGGACCCTTTTGTGGTGCAAGTTTCACTGCCTCCTACTTTTCCTCCCCTCATGAGAGGCAGCGATAGTCAGTGGCTCAGGGCCATGGACGCCGGCCGGCTTCCTGTCTCCGGCCTGCATCAACTTCTTCCGTCCAACCCGGCCGATGGGTACACAAGCTTTCTTAACAGCTGCTTGGCGGCCAAAGGGTCCGCGATGGAGTTCGGAAATTGTTCATCACTCTATGGCGCGGGCTTGGTGCTCACCAGCTCTTCCTCTCCCACTGCAACAACCAGCAGATCGTTCAGCACGCCTGCCAGCATCGTCACAGCTTCCGGCCTTGGTGCCGGCAGCAGCAGCAATAGGTTCCATCAGTACCACCAAGAAGTCGCTCACCCTGCTTCTGCCCATATGTCTGCAACTGCACTGCTGCAGAAGGCAACAGAGATCGGAGCAATGTCGATAACTGATGCATTTCTTCGCGGAAACTCGGCAGTACTGGATCAAGGACCGCAGCCATTTCTTGGAAACCACTCTGTGGGGCTACTGCAACAAGAACAGAGTCTTCAGAAAAACACAGAGCTCAGTAGCAGTAGCACTGGTACGTCTCGCAGCCTTAGGAGTGAGATGATGGTTCGCAAGCGCGATAGTGGAGATGGAGAGACGAGGGACTTTCTGGGTGTCGGCGATGGTGGAAGCCTTTTCGTGATGCCAAAGTCTAATGTCTTCATAAACTAGCTATGAATGGTTGTACTTACAGAGGAAAAAGAAGACACTGAAAAATGGTTGTTGTTTCTTAATTGTACGAGGCCATGAACCATTTAGATTCATTTTTTTAAAAAATCAGATCTCTTCATATCATATGAACAGTATCAGGGACTACATGAATGCACCTACTCCTTGTGGAGATTTACTCGTTGATACTTCTTCAAGCTTCTTTTCTGATAGTTTAAAGCTGGAAGTATGCATATTTGCATTATTCAGTGACTATCAAGTTTTGAATCGAGTTAAGCATAATGCATATATACGACTGGCTATATTTCTTCCTATATCAAGTTGTGGCAATATTTTATGGCTGCCATATGTGCCAAATCCAACAAATCTAAACAATATGAGTTTGATAACTTTAGAATCTTGTCAAGATATGTCAGCTGATGATGATCTTGCTGACAGATCAAGACGAATGATATACAAGTTGGTCCACGGGGGATAGTGTTTCCATTTAGATTACTTTTTTTTTCTAGAAAATTTTGCTAAAAGTCGTCCAGGTTTCAACTTTGAAACTTTACCTTTGATAACATCAGTTCAATAAACAATTCACAACAAACCGCTCCATTCCATAAATGTTGGAAAACGTTGGTAGGCAAAAGCACCATTACATCATTTTTGTTGCCTTCTGTTCCCTAATTTTCACTTTAATAATCGTAGGACGGGATCATTACTCTCTTCTTCAGGTTTTTGAGTGTGGATGAGGCTAGCTTTTTTGTTTTGTCATCTCAGAAGAGAAATGGTTTCCACTGGATTTTCCAACGAAACAAAATTTGTTGTTGCTGATCAAATTTGTTTAGGGTTCCACAAGCAAAAATCAAAGCTAAGAGCACTAAGATGTGTTGTAAATGAGAGATTACTATATCCATTTAAACAAGATAACAAAGCAGAGGAACCAGTTGGTGCAGAGTGCTGCGATTTTGGTGCCATGAGCTTCTCTGAGTGGTAGTGATGTATGTTTTCGTCGTTTGTTGGTTGCATATATAAACAAGTAGGAAGGAATGTGTGAAATGGAGCTAGTGGTAGTGATATATGTTTATAGCTCTTTCTTCTTTTGTTGGTAGCATATGAATAAGTAGGAATGCGTGGAACGGTAGCTCCGGCATCCTCTTTGTACTTAAAACTCACGTCTATCCATAGTTAGATGGATGGCGGTAAGCATAAAAGCCCGTTTCTGAATTTCCTGTAATCCTTAGGCAGTTAGGTATAATATAGGTAGGAGCGCATTTGTAAATGAATCCGACTGGTAGGCACCATTGTGTACATCACTCTATTTTCTAGCAAGTCAATCGGGATATGGTACAGCAGGACCGGTAATTAAGTATGTAACAGACCGGGTTAAGCTCAAATGTAACTATTACCAGATTCTCTTACCATCAGGATTCAGATTCAGATGTGCCAAGTGCATGTCAGAATTTTAATTTTTCACATGACCTAGGTCTGGGCATCAGTTAGACGAGATAATCGTCATATTTGGTAAGA
The DNA here is from genome assembly GCF_008831285.2 of Nymphaea colorata. Taxonomy (NCBI): domain Eukaryota; kingdom Viridiplantae; phylum Streptophyta; class Magnoliopsida; order Nymphaeales; family Nymphaeaceae; genus Nymphaea; species Nymphaea colorata. The sequence goes on along the minus strand of NC_045146.1, from coordinate 18,241,364 downwards.
AAAGCCAATATCAGATTCAAATTAGGTTATCAGAATCGCGACTCGCTCTTGTTGAAACTTCTTAGGGCATCTTTGAGTGGTGACATAGGGGATGGAAGGGAAGGGAGACACGCCTTGATGCCCAGTCATGAGATGGGGCGCCACAGGTTTCAAGGGATGTTAAGATGAGACTAAGAGTCCCAAACTGCTCAATTTCGTGCTTGTTTGATGCCTTCTATTAGTTCTATAGTCGTACTTATGAGGCAGAGAAGTATAGTTTGAGACCCTATGTCCTCCCACTCAAACACGTCCTTGGTGCACAGAAAATCAAAGTATTCTGGTTCAGACCCAAAAGTTGGTCTACCCTGTAGGAAACGGCTGGATATCTTTCTGTGCACAAGTTAACTGGGTGAAATTTCAAGACTGAGCTCTCCCCTTCCACCATTGAAGAACGTAAAAGTAGGGGTCTCCTAGATTTTGACCTTTTTGCTGACCAGGTCAACCTGCAATAATCCGTCTGCAGTGCTTTTTTTTTTGTTTTTGGAAAACACCAAGGGTTGGCAAACCAAACTAAGGGACAGTGAGTATTTCTGGACTGCTTAAATTTGTCTTGAAATATTTTCTTAGGACACATAAAGGGTTAAATGAAGCTTTTCCTTAAAACTTCCTCTATGGGGGGAGGGGGAAAGAGAGAGAAACAGAGAATCTTAAATGCCTTGTGGAACTTCTTCCAACTAATGCAAAAGCTCTTGGATTTTTTTCCCCTTCTTCAAGCAGACAACCCTTTTTTCTGTATATTTACATTACATACCGCATTTAAAATGAAAAAAAAAATCAAAAATTGTGAAAATCAAAACGAATTTTCTAGATTAACTTTTTCCTTTTCTTTTCAAAATGGAATTCCTTTTATTACTATTAGAAGGAAATCAGCCTCGGAACATACCACTATCAATTCCCAGCGATCAGTAGGTTAATCCATCCTCCATGCTCAGGTGACCAAATATCAGCTGCATATGCCGAAAAGATCTACAAAATCGGCATCTGCTACTGTGTTACATTTGCAGAAATCGGAGATTGAGCTTGCTCTTTTGATCAGTCATTTAGTATAGAATCAGCCCCGCCAAGTTATGCAACACTAACCTCATTAGCTAGGCATCTGCCTCTTGCAATTTCCTGCAAAGTGTAATGGAAGGGGACATTAGACATCAAGCCTAAGAGAGTATGATAACAATTTAAGACAACACAAAAGGGTAGCGCAGATGAATAACTTCTTACCAACATGTTACGACACGATAGGTACCCAATTCTACTACACATGAATCATTATGGGAGTGACTTAAAAAGAAAAGAAAACAGAAAGACGCAAAACTAAGGAGTCACGATCGATAAGAAATATCCTCAGGTCAGACATATCAGTGGATCAGATCCATATTACTCCCTTCGAAGGCTAGCATTTGATCCAAAGTATACTCAGGAGTCATGGGATTTGTGCACCATCAAATCTCGCTGCCATGGCACCAGAGAAGCAAGCTCCCACCACCACAGATCAAGGATCTAAACAGGTTCCAAACACGGTAGCTGCAACGTGATTGGATGGCAGGTGGATAATTATTCCGAAAAGTTTAACTTATACCCAAATTCAAGTACATCTCAATACCAACTACCAAAAACGGTCCCATCAATCAACTTACTGGACTTTCTTGGTTGGACTGTTTAGAAGCTAGTCTGAGGCAATTCTGTCCTCAAAGATAACAATGTTAGCCACATCTTTGAAACCAAGCAGACCACTCAGAAGAAATCAGATGTTAGGGTTATAGTGTTCCTAATTTCCATCCAACAGTCTTCAAAAACATTCCATGAAAACAAAATAAATCTTAGAATAAAATGTAGTGGAAAGTATACCTCAAGCGGTGAGCAAGTGCAATGTGATCAAGCATCATCTTGACATCCATGGGTGCCCAAGCAGCTGACACCAACATAATTTAGTTCTAACAATCACAAGGAAATCTCTAAAAGGTGCCTGATCAGAGAACAGAGACAAATATGCTCAAATTTGCAGTGGAGGTCAACATCATGTCCTGCATCTGAAAGCAGAACAGCGTAATCTCTAATAAAAACTTTAAATTCTGACTGGAAAGGAGCATTTACGGAACTTCTGTCTTCCAAGTGAGAATTACATTCAGTTGGCACAAGTTCCATTTCCATTTTTATGGGCCAGTTTGATGTCTCCTTGGAACCAGTAGCACTTCCAACTGGACACAGGCAGTATCTACTAAGGGTTTGGTCTGTCATGCCTGTACTATAAGCATTTTCCATGTCATTATTGGTTTCTTTTGCATAAAGTTTCCTTATCGCTGCCAAAAAAATTGCAGAACATGACGCTACAACATGATGAGCATCCTCTAGAGTAGTGTGAGCTGCAGATTTCCAGCGAGTCATTAGAACTTCACGAATAAGATGATAGACCAGATGCAAGCACTTAGAACAACATTCATATTGGCACAAATAGCTGGAACTGGCAGATGAAGGACTGAAGCTTTTGGATTTAGTTTCAGCATGACCATTTGATAAATCTGCACAACCAGCAATACCATCATCAGAACTGCAAATAGTGGTCAATACAACATCAGCATTTGATTGTTCAGAGAACACAAGCTTGCCATTAATCATCTCACGTGAAGCAACATTTGCTTCCTCAAGTTTCAAATGATCATCTGCAGAAACCTTGTCTGAAGTGCTCTGTGTAACTAGCAAAACATTATCACTGCCAGAAGTCTGAATGTGTATAACAGCATTACAAGGATGTTCAACATCCATCTCCACAGGCATCTCTTCTTCGCCCAAAGCTAACTCTCTAACACTAGAAATGGAACCATCAGGAGCATTAGTTCCTTTATGGAGAGCTGCATCCACACCATCTTCTGGGGTCATTACAGGACCAAATTGCTTTACATCCTCTACATATCCATGTTCAATTATGTTCAGATGACTTCCTTCGCAGTTGGCAGGAACGGCTTTGTCTGTTTCATTAGGAAAGTTCCCACTTTTCTCATAAGCATCAGTGCAAGTACTTCCCTTGGAAGAAGGATGAGAATCCACGTCCAAGATTTGACCATCAAGCTCCAATCTATAAAACAAAAGGAACTTGTAATGGAGAAAAAACAGATACACACACACACACACACAGAGATGCAATGCAGAATAGAATATCATAGGGAAAATGATAAACCTTTGTGTAGAATACGCCCAGGTGTTGACCACATCTTCCAGATAGGCCACTTGAGACAAAACACGCAGAAAACGATATCTATCCTTCCCATCAAGAATCTTAGCTCTAATCTGTGCAACTAAAAGTTCAAGAACCTTCCTGACATCCAAAGCAACCTCCAATACAGTTTTATATGCACCCCTGTAAGCCAACAAGCCAACAGCCACCAAGCCTCTCACAACAGAACTAGATTCTACACTTCTGTTCTTAGCAGATCTATCCTCTGATGCAACAGATCTTTGTGATGCACAAGGACGTGCTACGCAAGAATTAAATGGCCAACCCTTCCATGGCCCATAAGTATCTGTACATGGACCTTCTTTAAGTTTTGATGTTACCCAACAGAGCTCTGCAAAATGTGGATATTTTAGGATCTGAAAGCCAAATGTGGCTATAGCCAATTGCAAGGATTTCATCTTGATACTGGTCTTGTGAGAAGGAATACTTGAATCAGACCCTTGATTCGGCTGCACAGATGATTGCACAGCAGATGCCACCGCCTGAAATGACCTATTGTCACCATTCCCACATTGCATAGAAAGGTCATGTTCGCTACCTTTTGAAGCAAATGCTTCTGGATGGGTTGCAATTGAAGTTTCATCACCACCCCTATGGTTTCCCGGTAGGCATCTGTGAGTTGGAAAACTACCCACTGCAGTGTCAAAATGGTCCGAAGCAGGATGCTTTTTGTTATGGATTATCTGAATATATAGACAAATCAAATCTCTGGATAGTTTCTCAGCAGAGATATTACACATCATGTCCCAGTTAAATCTCCCATCAAGATTAACCAAAAAGAATGGCTCTTTCCTTGCCGAGGTTGTCTTGGGTGCAAGGGTAAGCATGTCATTCTTAAAGAAAGTTTTTACCCTGAGAGGGAGAACATGACTTGGCATCTCACAAGTAGCCTGAAAATAGAAGGATACAAACGTGATTTTCCAGCATTATCCACTCCCAGACTGAGCAATTAGAATATAAAATCAGAAATGAATCGTAAATGCTGCAAGGAGTTAATAGCACCACAGAACCCAACCTACATTTTAATTCCTCTAGGCAGAAAGGAACATCTTCGCATAGAATCATATATAGACAGATCCAAAGAAACAACTTTCCAAAACTATATTTTAATTTCACTAGGCAGAAAGGCACACCTTCACATAAGACCATAAAAATAAATTCTGAGAAACAATTTTCCAGTTATAAAAATGTGAAAGGCAACATAATGCTTTCAAGCAACATTTATTTGGATAAAATTAGTAGCGGCTCAAAAATAATTATTTTTCTTTTATTTATTTTCTAAGTCTACCTAAATGCACTCCTGATACCTTCAGTTGTCATAATGATATGGCCGAAATTATATTTGAAACATTTCTTCTTTCATGAATAAAGATATCACCAAATTCAGAAAAACCCCATTATAAACTGAAACTGCTTTGTTGGATTAATATCAACCACAAACATATGTTACATGCTAGATGTCCACGCATGCACAAGCAAGAAGAAATTTTACAGTCATCATCCTTTTTCTTAGACTCTAATTACAAGTGCATTCTGCACATGGAATTTTGAGCTACACACCTAGGTCTATAACCTAAAAGATGAGATCAGTGTATTTTTACATATTCCTTGTACACGGAAGGTATCACCACTAACTTGTGAGTCCATATTAAAAAAAGACAAAAGAATATAATTTATTATTAAAAAAAACAAATGCCTCCAAAATAAGCCTGGGCATCGGAACGGGCCGGACCGGCCTGATAAGGAGCGGGGCTTGGGCCAGCCCGACACCCGAAACCCAAACCCGGGCCTGGCCCGACCATTCAAACCCAAGCCCGAGCCCCAAGGCCGATTAAATTAATAAAATATATTTTAATATAAAATAATATATAAATATAATTAATTATAATAAATTATTACATTTATATATAAAAACTAATAAAATAAATATTAAAAATTTATCGGGCCCACCGGGGCTTATCGAACTCAACCGGGCTGACCCAATAAGGAGTTGGGCCAGCCCGGTGCCCTTTTTGAGGGGCCTGGGCCAGGGTACCCGCCGGCGGCCAGGTACCGTGCCCAACCTTACTCCAGAAGTAATAGAACAATGCCAAAAGATTGTTGAATAAAAGCATTTTCGCCAAGAACAGACATGTAAATTCAATACTGAGGTAAAGAGAAACTAGAAGCTGCAGATACGCATACAAGTAGAAGACAAAAGATTATTAGAAAGACTTCTAAGGTCTAATGAAGGAAAAGTTACACAAATTTGTTCAAAATTGTTTACGCCACTGCCACAAATGTTGGCGTTTTCTGAGAAACAGGAGAAAATGGGAAAATAGAGGAAAATGGAAATACAGGAACAATCACTATATTTTTAAAAAAACAAAGGTGCCAATGAATTTGTTTTTCACGTTTTTCAACAAGAAAATTCTAATATATTTGTGATTTGTTTGAGGTTTCTTTTAAAATCATATTATCTAAGCTGAATTTTTAACAAAATTTTTGCAAGAGAACGAGTGGAAAACCCAATTTTTTATTTTTTTATTAACTTTACATATTTAAAAAAAATAAATTACAAAATCTAGAAAAACAAACTTTTCAATTAATATTCGAGAAAAACCTCTCTGATAAAAATGCGAGAGTGATACTTGTAACAATGATTAAACATATTAATGCAAATAGCACTACTGGGAGTCTGGGAGAGTTACATGAGCCAAGAACTCAAAAGGACCAATGAACACCAAAGCTGTAAAAGGTGCTACAAAAGGATCTGGAATCACTAAGATGGTATCCACAGGAAGGAGTTCAATAAACAAACTCTATGACTGCTTGCGAAAAGCATGAAAAGGATTGTGCTGACCAACAAATGGTTTAGTATTTTAAAGGTTATGGATTGTGCATTAATGACCCTATCATTTCAAGGATTCTGTGGCTCCATTAAATAGATCACAGACTTCAAATGACATGTTATGCTTAAGATTAATTGGTTCAGCACCATATAAGCTTATCCAAAGTGAAATGCAACAAATAGCTCAATATATCATATGACTAGTAACCAATGCAGAACCTCTTTGATATAAAACTTCAAGGGCCTGTGTCAACTCTCTAAACAAGCATTAAACAAAAAAAAGGTGCTCTACTTGTACATAAAGTTCATGTACGATGCAACACAGTCTTGTGTTTTCTGCCTACGGATTTGTTCTCTAATTTAGATTTTTGTACATGAACACAAAAGCCTGAATCAACAATAAGGAATCAACATGCTCTTGAAAGAAAAATGTATAGATTTAGGAAAAACCATACCACAATAATCAATGAGGTAGAACACATTGAATCAATGTGCCCCACCAGTGAATTCCATGCCTCTGATGTGATTAAACCATTGTTTTCCAAACTGACTCCTAATTCTCCTGATTCTGTACAAATTGGCTCACACTTGAGGTTGTCAATGGCCCATAAATCAATTCTAGGCATGTAAAGTATGCATAAGCCACTCCTTTGACATTTCACTGCCATCAAAATATAATCATATTAAAAAAGTGTATTCCCTTAATCAAACAAATGTAATGAAGCAACCTTTTTGTATTTCTTTGTTTTTGCTATCAAGAAGTCTACATATCTCCAAAAACACAAGACTTCTACTGCTAAAAACAAAAATTTCCTCAAGCTAGGATATACCAACAAATTTTTGCATTATTAGGTGTTAATCCCTTCCTCAAGCTGCCAGTTTTTGTCATCAAGATAGGCTTTTCCAATGATCTGTTTCCTCATCCCCAAAAAGGTTATTTTCCTCAAGGGACTAAATGACCAATCATTTCAAAAAGAAATTATGCACTATGTACAGACTTTAAATTTGCTGCACAAATAGGATTCAGAAGGTGAACTACAATCACCAATCTTCAAAAGAATCTGATAGTAGAATGCATGTTTTCTGCGCAAATGGACTGGCGAAATGTATAAATCGAGAGAAACATAAAAATCTAGAAAGCAAACCATACACAAGAAGGAAGACATCTAAGCCAATAAACTCAAACAAGAGCAAGTTGTCCTTCATAAAGGCCTAATGTATAGCCTGATGCAATTCAAATGAGAATAAATGATATTTTAATGACCTATCAGCTTCATTATTTTACAATAGTATAGGCAGAAAATTCTAGGTTTCACCTTTTATGGATAGTTAAAGCTTCATCTGATCCAGAATAGGCTGAAAAAGGAAAAGAAAATAAAAATGAAGGATAGATCACTTGTGGAGATGATAGCAGATGGTAATTAAGTGAATATTTATGGTAGAAAATGAGAGATTAAGAACATCTATAATATTTTATTCAGCTATACATGTATCCTCTTAACAGTTCAGAATCCCTCCACAAGAAAAATTATGGTAGCAGAAAGTTTAGCTGCCACCAGTATTTGATTTTCTTGGTTGTTATTGCACATGCAAGTATTATGCCAAAGCTATTGCACTGCGACTCATGAAGATAAGCAGGAACTAAATTATGAAAAATTAATATATGCAAGGAGAATGTGCTAAGACTTACTCAGAATGTTTGTTATCCCCTGAACTAAATCTCCTCTCCCTTCTTGAGATATTGTTGCCAGATTGACTTTGTGGATTTCAACATTGCCCTCAAAGCCATGAAGAACACAAGAAGCCAGATGCTTTTGACCAGAGCTAGGACTACCAGCAATCAACACCCGAAATCCTGTTCTATTTTTCTCCAAAAGGTGTGCACGATTTGAAGGAATACCAGATAGATGAACTTTCATATCAAAAACATCAGATATCTCACAGTCATTATCAGCTAATGAAAAATTTTCAGAGGCACTAAACAAGATATTGGCACCTATCAGCCCAATTGAAGAAAGACTCTTCTCCACTTCTAATGCAGTATCTGACTCTTGTAACGGAGAACATAGATTAGACCACCATGAATTAGATGAACCATGTTTGACTACCATAGTAGAAAGAAGCATATCCTTTATCTTCTTTCCCGCCTTTTGCAACAGAGGAGGCAAGAAAATGAACTCATCAATGTACAAAGAAACAAGCAACTGCACAAAAGGCTTCAGTAAGCATGGAACAAGATCAGCCTGAAGAGGAGAAGTGAGCACGTCATTTGCAGCTATGCCTGCTTCTCTACGAGAACATGGAGGAGGGGCACATGCGAGGGCATTCAACCAATCTTTTTCTTCCACAAAAAAAGATGGAAGTGCACAACGATTGCCATTAGAAGGCTGCTTCTCTGCAGCAGCTAAAATCTCCTGCAAGGGACAGTTTCTCTTCAAAGCAATCATTGCGGCCTGGGTGCAAAGAGCCTGCAAATCTGCACCAGCATATCCAGCAGTTTCTCTAGCAATCCTCCACAATAGAGAGCCAGAAACAGCTTTAGGCCATTTCTGAGTATGAAGAGCAAGAATAGCAGAACGATCTTTCAATGATGGTAGAGGAAAATAAATTTCCCTGTCAAATCTCCCTGGCCGCCTCAATGCAGGATCTATAGAATCAGGACGATTAGTTGCGCCAATTACTATGACTGATCCTCGAGATTTTAAGCCATCAAGGAGAGCAAGAAGAGTTGATACAACAGAGCTATGAGTCTGATCTTGTTGCTTCGAGCGAACAGGTGTTAAACCATCGATCTCATCAAAAAAAATTATGGACGGTTGACATTTCTCCGCAACATGAAATAACAATCTCAGTTGTCGCTCAGCATCACCCACATACTTCCCTAAACAATCTGCACCTTTTCGAGCAAAGTATGCAATCCTTCTCTCCCCACGAGAGCAAGCCCCTACTAGCGCACGCACAACAAGTGTCTTACCTGTCCCAGGATATCCATGCAAAAGGACTCCCCTGGGAGGTGTAAGCCCAAGGTTACTAAAATATTCAGGATATAGAAGAGGCAATATGACAACCTCTTTCAGGCACTGCACAACATCTTCAAGCCCTGCTACAGATTCCCAGCCCTCAAATAGACTTTCACCACCAGAACCTCCAATGTATATCGGTAAAATTCTTGAAATATCTCGATGGAGTCTCTTGCCTTCACGCTTCAGAAACTCTTCATCCTCGCCACAGTTCTCAAGCCATTTCTCCTCTGCCTCCAGGTCCTTACGCCGAGCATCTGCTGACTTCTTCCTCGTATCTGCCTTGATCTTTCTTACTTTCAGTTTGTTTATCCTTTGGAAGTACTGGTTACCTAGAGGCTGAAAGAGATGGCGATGATCTGTACATGCTATAAGGAATTTACGATGGTCAAAGACACAACCATCTGCTCGTCCACAGGGCTGCAAGGAAAAGAAGAGTGCTGGTAAGTAGAAGATGCACGTCCAACCAAAGAATATACTGTGTTCCAAAAACATGTGACAAAAATGTGAACAAAAACAGGGAAGTAATGCAGACCAGGTGATAGGTTCTAGGGCACCGGTCGACTCGACATCCAATGGTCGCTCCTGGCCTCCCACATCGGCTACACTTCAATGCTCTTCCTCTGCAAAGTGCTGCTCTGACATTTTTCAGACACCCCACACCAGAAAAATAAACCTGTAAGGAAGTATTCATAATTATAAAAGGTCAAAGGCACTACATGGTCTACATATGGCAAGAAGTAAATAGTCTTGCAAGACCGTTAATTGCATGATTATGTCAGTAAACAATCCGACTCTCAGGAACCTCCATGAGAAACCACCAGCATATTTGTTCTTCAACCAACAAATGGATCATTTTGACAGTGTAAAATGTTAACAGGATATTAGTATATAATATGAATTTGGGAATATTTAAGACCATTGATGCTAAGAGTATCATGGAATTAAATGCCAACATATATCTATGACAATAACTATCATAAAATGACACCTAGAAATCAAGTTTAGAAAAACAGAGGTATACCTCGGGGCTCCAAACAGCACAATGTTGATGGACCCAGACACCAGCAATGCCAAAGCGGTCATGTATGGGGCCCAAAAGTCTCCCAAGCCAACCAGGTTCATCACCAAATCCATCCCATATGTCATAGTTAGGCTCTTCTGAAGCTGATAAATTATATGCCTCAATATCGCTCCCATTACATTCATGAGACCATTTCTTTGGAGGTTTCCCATCAACACCACAGCCACATAACCCACATCTTCGGCCTTCCACCCAATCATTCTTTTCAAGGTTATCGCTTGGCAATTTATTGACATCCATTTTGTCCTCTTCAACTAAATCATTTGCAGCACTAGTTCCTGAAGCAACATTTCTTGAGTTGTCCTCAATTGTGTCCTTAACTGGATCCCCACCAGGTATACCTGATAAAACAATCTTTTGAGTGTCAACAAAATTGATTTCTCCCTCATTTTCAGCTATGGCCGAGCCTCCAGAATGACGGGCCCTGGGAGATGGCACATTATGCTCATCAACTTGAGCATCAGCATCTAGTGGTAGTGCTTTTACTTGCTCTTTTACCCCATGAACAATGTCTACCTGATCATGTTGATACACTGATCCATGTGAAGCATCAGGACGGTTATGTAAATCTATTGGAGGATGCATCTCTGTATCATTAAAGGCAAGTGGCTGTTTTGCATCTGTGGAACGTCTAGCTGCAAAATTCTTAACAGATGCATCATAATGGAGATCTGCTTGAGAAATATGAACTGAATCATTGACTGCAGAACTGTTTTCCAGATCAGTAAGGTGGGATATCATGTCAGATTTCTCAACATTCTGATTTTCTGTACCATCATGCACCATTTCAGTGTGTTCTCCTCTACTTACATCTTGCCATCCAGTGTTGTCCGCGCAAATGTCACCATTCACTACAGACCGGTTCTTCTCTCCAATTTGAACGATAATTCCTGTATTGCTTTCATCAATTTGATCACGCTGTAATTTGACTGCTCCATTGTCTTCATCATGCGTTACTACAACTACTGCAGTAGGACCACCAGCTTTTTGTGTTCTCAATTCATTCAAATCACTCTTCTTGTCAATATCAACATGACTATCTTGTCTCGAAACCATTGTTTTAGGCATTTTATTTCTACTTCCACTGTCATCACTTCTTCCAATGAACTTGTTGCGCTCATCATCAACTATGCTATTCTTTTTTCCTCTAGACTCTATTTTTTTCTTACTAAAAATTCTGAGAGAACGTCGACCATGTGCTATACAAGTGTCGCTAGATTCATCATCCGATGATTCATGAGAACAGGAGTCATTGCCATCTACGTAATTGTTCACACCAGAGGATCTCCCCCCATCAAGATCCATACTCTGTCCACTGCTGTCATGGGAACTAGTCGACTCATCAGACTCACTTTCCCCCCTGCCAACCTTGTCAGCCACAGAAAATCGATCAGTCATCCCCCTGGTCGATTCCTCTACCAAAGAACCATTGTTCTTCGTCTCATCCAGTCTCAAGATACATTCATCAATATCCCGCAGCAGTTTCCTTTTACTCTGTCTCGGTCTTCCCTTGCTCCCAGTTATAGGACTCCCCTTTTCCTCCTCGATCACAGGTCGCTTATGCCTGGACCGCAGCCTGACATCCCAATCAATAGAAGCATCTGCGTCGACGATGAGAGACGGCGATCTCAGCCTCTTTTTTCGCATTCTGTCACCCAAACCAATCGGGCTTTTGCTAAATGAACCATTCGTCCTACCTCCTTTGCCGATTCTTGAGCTGTGGGACGAAGGAGGATCCCGGTTAACGGCCTTACGAATGCGGGAGCTCCTACGGAGACCGTATTCGTTCGATGGACCGCCATCGTCCCCATTTTCCCCGGAAGGCACACCCTCGTCAGGCTTGGAACTATTGGTACTTCTACTAGGCGGAGAATCAGAATGGATGTCAAAAAGTTTCTTACGCTTCTTGGTAGGTGTCCATCGATCGCATTCACAGGCGCACGGCCGAGGAAGCTGATGCTTCCTCCTCTGCGATAAACGCATCGCGTATACAAGAAGTAACGCCAACAATCTACGACAGAATCGAACCGGAAATTATCCGTAGGTTCAGCCAGAAACAAGCAACATCAAATCCACGCCCTAATCTTGAACAAAAACAGGACAAAAGGAACGCGCAAACCTTGTAAGTTCTTCTTATGAACCTTGTGATTTTCGAGAACGTTTTAGGATTGCATAATCAACTGGAGATGCCGAAGCCATTGGATGAACGTCTCTGTGTATTTGGTATTTCCAATAGTGTGAAACTGCGAGAAAGAGATAAATTGGGGAGAGGATAAGAGGAGGGATTAGGGGAACGGAAGGAGAGCTAAGAGGAAGAAGACGAAGTGGATATCCGAAGAACGAAAGAAGAAAGTGCCTTCAGGTTTAGGTTTGGTCATGGCGTCCTTCCCCCTCCGTCTTTCTCTCCTGTGTAATCTTTGTTAACGATTTAATTTATAGGTTGCGACAGGCCAAAGCGGCGCTGCCCCCAAAAACTCGGCCGGGAACGGATCGGGTGCAACGTTCATTGCAAGCTCTCCTTTTTCCTATTGGACGAATGAGAAAAATAAAAAGTTAAAACACTTTTATAAATATTTTATTCCGAGTAATGTATTTTTAACATGGCAAAGGAAGTTTTAACATGGAAAAGGAAGTTTTTGGAGATCAACAAATTCTTTGTTAAACTATTAGGACGAATTAAAATTTCTTTTTCTCGTAAAAACAGATTTTTCCAATAATATATTCCTAGTGTTTGGGATATAATGATCGCCATTTTGAAAAGTTCGCACAAATTCTACGGTTGGAAAGTAAATGTGAAAACATTGCTTATCAATGTTGGTGGCTCACTTTTATTTTAATGAGTCAAATGCAAGAAAAACTCTATTCAGTGGTTGCTGTCACTGATTAAAGCTTACATTTGTGTGAATTGGTCAGTAATATTTAAAATATACAAATATATATAAATAATTAAAATTATAAAAATTCTTAAAATATTAAAAAACTAATCGCTTTTGTTTTTTCAAATAATTGACATTGTTTAAATCTGCCAGGGCTAACCGAAGGATTAGCTGAGTGGTAATTGGGCAATGCGTTTACTACTTTAAAGGAATGTAAAAGTTAAAATAAATCTGCCAATGACAGGTTGAGCCAACTTCCCCCTTCTTCCTTGTTCTAAGGTTTATGGTTACTTCGGAACTTGAGTAAACGTACAGTGAATCTGTCAACTAAAATGTCGTGTAATTTTTAGTCCAAAAATTTAACATTCATAGGAATCAAATTACCGCGCAACCAACTATGCTAAGCACCCTAACCTTGCTGGTGCATAATGGATATGAGTATTCATTATTTTAGAGGGGTGACACACATAATTGCTACTTGGGGAAGAACATAACAATTAAATTGTTGTGAGGGTTATCTTACGTCTGGTCGGAGCATGTCCAAATCTGACTCCACTGTCGATCCATATAGTTGATTCATATCCAAAACTTTCTCTTTTTCTTTTTTCTTTTACTCCTCTTCACTATGAGCTCGAGTTTTACTTCCCAATAAGCGTACAGGTGTAAGTTGTTGCCTGTTGAAATGGGTTACTATAACCTCATCGCTATCGACGACGCTGGAAAGATGTATGAACAAAAGCTTAAGGCGAAAATCACTAACATGAAATTATAAGATGGCATTCAAATTTCATGTCTGAAGTGAGGTCTCAAATGCAGAGCCGAAAATATGTAATTAACAGATAACCTGTAGTGTTCAGGTTGAGGTCTCACACGAAACCTCATGTTCAACTTAATGATGAAAGCTCAGTTTATGGCATAGATGTTAAGGAAAAAAAAATGAAACAACAAAAAACAGATCCTTTTTGGGTTTAATAACAAGACAGACAAGAAAGGCTTAAAGTAAGCAGACTTCTGCGGTTTAGCCATTGAAGAAGCCTACATCTGCCCTGCACAAGTTTTTCCACCATCCCTGTTTCGACTATTACTTGATTTAAGAGATCGTTTGAAATAGATAAGTTCCATGATTTGTATTACGACATCCTTTTTATTTCATATAAAAATACATAGTTGTACTTGATATTGGTAACCGACTCCAACTTGACTCCATCTGTGACTTCATTTGCTGCACCTGGTGCAAATCCTCTTGGATCTGATTACTCTTGTGTTTGATCCTTAGCAAGAAAGATTTTCTGTGTAATACAAATGTTCAACCATGAAAATAGTTGCACTTTCTAGTTCTCAAAATGCCAACGTGAAAAGCAAAAGGTTGGACTTCATTTTTTTTCTTTCGTTGTTCCTGTTATCGTTAGAATAACACAGGTTTAGAATGTCACGGTCCACATTCAAGAACACTGCTTATGAATTCTGCAATTGATGTCAAGGCCTTCTCTTCTACCTGAGCTTGAGTCACTCCATCTGATTTTAGTGTTTGCTTTCCAACTTTCAGAGAATGATCACCACCATCCACCACATGCAACTCATTGCGTGCCTTCATCTTCTTCCTGACAGCATTCAGTTTCTCCAGGGGGCACATTCCATCTTTGCTACCCTTCACAGAAAATGCGATCAAATGTTAACTTTGCTAGGCGTACACACTAAAAAAAATAATATGGCAACAAAAATCTATTGAACATTACAAAGAAACACAGCTAAACCAGATCGACATGTTTATCTCGCCATGCTTACTATAAAATCCCACAATATAGAAAACCCAACCGGATCCTTCAGGACAATATAAGGACAATTACAGTATCAGCACCAAGCATGTAGCAGGTGACAAAAATATCATCTTATTTAATTTGAACTGAAGATCATTTGTGATTTATTGAGCTCAATAGATGAACGCCAGCTTGGGTTATTAACATGTACAAGCTCGCACTGGTGCTCAAACTTGACTTATATAATAGGTAACAAGAAGTCAACCCTGAACATAGTTCAAGTAGCTTGACCCCTTGCACACCCATGCGTGCACCCAAAGCTGAAAGGACAGAGAGAACAAGAGGAAAGGCTCGAAATGCATAAATCATTTAAAGAGAAACTGAAATAAGTCAAATGATACCTGTACAAACATAGTGGGAGTGGTTAGTTGCAAGAGAATTTCATCTCGAATTGCTCCATTCATGCCCTGGATGATATCCAATGATAAAAAATTATAACATGAAAGTAGCTGCACATTTGATTTGAGTATATTATTTACTAATCATCTATAAAGCCGCTACTCTCTTGAGGATGACCAAGTTCATAGAAAGAAACTCACATTTAATACATCGCACTGAAGAAAGCTAACAGTCAATTAGTAAATGATATCATCAGTGTTGTTACTAAGCTTGAATATGACATAATCACATAAATATTAGAGAAATAAGATGACACAACGGGGAAATGATTTGGATCATCTAGATTGCTTCAGCATGACATCTACAGAGCTTTGAAGAACATAACCACGAGAGAGAGAGAGAGAGAGAGAGAGAGATCTGGCTGCTATCTACCGAGGAATAGATGCCACTCTGCTGCTGAATGGCCCTGCTCAAAGGCAACTTATCATGAGACAAATCTGACGTCATTTTAAATTGAACTTTGACAAACAGCTAATAATTTGTCCAGCACATGCATCAAGACAATAACTTATGTGAAATAACAATATGACAGCTAAAAGGTTGCAAATTAACATACGCAAATTTTGTGTACCTTTAGTGGATAGCCCAAACACAACACAGCTGACACTTGAACTTTCCCAGTGCAGGCTACCATACAACTCACCCTGGCAGACAGTGAAGGTAGAACCACAATTAATTAACATCTAACATGCTCTTCGCAGGTGTATAGGTTGCTTTTCAGTTACAAAGAAAAACAAACTGGAAAATAAAAGCTCTGACAAGTAGCCGTCAAGTTGGGATAACACAGGCAAGTATTGCCTTTCCACAATTACCCTGCAGCATGTTATGCATTTAAAAAGTGCTTATTTTTAAAACGTGCATCAAAATGTTACAGCCTTTTCGGGGGTCCCTTACGGTCGTTTGGCAACAGTAATGTTCTGTTGCTGTCCCATGAATCTGCTATAAAAAAATAGAGCTGATTCATGGACACTTGTTATAGTGTTCTGTGAACCTGCCCTAATTTTTGAGGTAGATTCATGAAATAGTAACAAGCGTTACTGTTTCCAAACAAGCTCTTAGGGACCGATTCACTTTGTTCAAACAACTGGGAAAAGGAAAAATATTATTTTTATCAGGAACATTGACATTGACACCAAATCCAGATCCTAAAATGTTTGGAAAGCAAGCTGGTTAGCAGGAGCTCAACATAGCTAAACGTAGGATTTGAAACCCACGGTAATTATACAAGTTGATGCACACCGTGGAAATATTTGGCTTCAAGGTTTCAACGATCTCATCTAACATTGAAACTTATTTTTCAACTGTCAGCCTTTATCTCAATCAAAACCACCACCCTTACATCCTTCTAGGTAAGTCAATTTGCAGCAGCACAAGCTCAAATACAATACCTTGAACCCATAGATTTTCCCACCAAAATAAGTGGATGCCCAGAAAATTTTGCAACAGCCTTCATTGCAACATCCAAATGGTGGTCAACTAATTTTTCTGCCTTTGGAGGAGCTGCACGCTTACCCTTTGAAATATCTGCCAATGATTAAACCAATGATATTTAAAAACTAGGTGAGCCAGATGAAATACAGGAAAAACGAAGGGATGCAGCCTAGCCTTAACATCCCCAAAAAGTGGACCAGATGGATGCTCGAAGCCTGACCTAGATGGTACAAATTGCAAACAAGCCTTATCAAGACTCAAAAAAAAATTTGCATGTCACAGCAAGAAACAAGTTCTTGAATGTGAAACTTGATTCAAACTCCTTATTTTACAAGAGTATCAAGCCAAACAGAGATTTGACTCAATGATATGAGTCTTGAGATACTGATGATAAATAAACACAGAGACAATTTTCTTGCAGCACTAAAGTGATAACAGGAAAAACGTTAAAACCAGACTCTCCCTTGCTGTGACAACAAATGAATGAGTTCTATGCATACATACTTACATGGATAGTCAAAAGTGACTACTTCAACGGCATGTAATGCTCTTCCTAGCATCTCTTTCCATCTACAACAGCAACAACAAAACATCCATATTAAATTGAGAAGAAGAACTACTATTAATTTCTAGTTTTCTACCGATGCATTGGCATTAATGGAAAGCCCCTTTCCATTCACTCACCTGAATATTTTTCTAAATTTTACATGAAAATTTTCGTACCACTAAGCATTTCAGTTCATGATTCTCACATCCAGAGATTAAAGCACCAACCTGTTACAAAGGTACTTCTTTCCATGGAAAATAAATGGAAATGCAAAACAATGCTGAATCTGAGACTCACAGGAGATGTTTTTTTTTTTTTCTTAAGTGTCACATGATTTACGAGCGTAGATGTAGAAGAAATCAAACACATACCCGGAACCCCCATGTAGATCTCAAGAAAGAAACGACCTGAAAAAATAGTATTAGGAGCAGCGAAGAGTGTCTAGAACTTCATGAAACTGCAAAGTGGAATATTTGTCTAATTGTAAAGCGGGTCGACGCTCTTGAAGTGGAAGATTTGTTCTGATTCTAGAGAGCAAATGACTCAACAAGATCAGTTGTGGAATATTCTCTCTTTATCTCCCTTTGATTGGCGCTGGGGCATCGACTAGCAGCCGTTTCTAACTTGAAATCGTTAACTGAGAAGAGAGCAACAACTGTCCAAAGTCGTACCCTGTCTAAAAGTATTTTAATTATCCCTCAAGACAATCTGACACCTGATTTCCTCATCGCTATTACCAACAAATACAGAATCGCAGGAAAACTTTTTTGTGAATCCTTACCAACCATCAACGGTTAAACGTTGAACCCCACGAGAGAAAGAGCCCGGAAAAACTGCTTGTATGGAGTTGTGGTTTAGTGGCAAAGGGAAGAACAAACAGCAAAGAAAGTAAAAGACCAAACACCCCCTCCCAATATAAAAAGGATTAACCATCCCAAGGAATGCTCCTCCAAACTTATTAATTCTCTCTTCACTACACTCAAATGGAAATGAGATTAAAGACCTCGCTCAACGAAATGAATTCCTTTTATTTTCCAATAGTTTCCATCATCTGGCGTTCTTCTATCATTTCACATCACCAGCTTTTCCGATAGAACGGAAAGTTCCCTACGGCGTTTCTCTCTCTTATTTTGCTTGCAAGATTCACGACCATCCCTGGAGGGAGATAGAAGGGTTCTCAAACAAGATAACAACCGTGACGACGGAAGAAAGGGACCATTTGACATCATTAGCGACGATAAATTTTCACCTGAATCCCCTCAAACGAGTTTCAGATCACCAAGCGGGGACAGCCGTAAAAATGGAAGAAGACCTTTCAGCAAGTCTTATATCACCAAGTGGGGAGAGGAAACACCAAAGGGAAACCACAAAACAAAAAGGAACATGTTTCCGTAAGAGAGAGAGAGAGAGAGAGCTAAGCATCCTCTCAACAAGTTTCAGGTCACCAAGTGGGGAGAGACAACACCAAAAGGCAATCAGAAAAATAGAAACGAGCAGGTTTCAGAGAGAGAGAGAGAGAGACCTAAGCATCCATTCAGAGGTAGAAGGAGCTCCGGCTCCATGAGCAAAGACAAGGACAGGGGAACGAGTGCCAACGTCTTGGTCATGAACCACCGCCGGTATCTGACTCTCGCCACTATCCCGGTTCACTTCCAACCCAGCCCCTTCCTCAGGAGCTTCCTCAACGCGTTGTCTCTTTGATGATCGGGTCCGCCCCATGGCGCGAGAGAGAGTTCGAGAGTGAGATGAGAGTGAAAGAGAGACTGAGGGGGACTGACGGACAGATTTTGGCCTCCCCGACCCTTCGTCTTCTCTGGTTTCCCGCTCCCGCCCTGGCACTTCCTGTCCCCCCGCCGTCTCGGGGCGATATTTTCTGCTAAGTCCCTACTTTTGGCTTAATTTCAAAATCCCTAGATGTCAACTTTCAAAAAAATTATTTGATACACGGAACAGTTTGAAGACTTAGGATGAAGTGGCAACTATGGATCTAATATAGATTTATGTGACATGTTTTCATTGATTTGAACTCCTTAAATTCAATATGGATCTACGTGACATGTTTTTATTAATGTAACAAAAATATTTATAAAATCTATGGTTTATTAAACTAATGAATGTAGATCAGACCTAAAATCTAGGCTTAAATCCTTATTTTATCTTTTTACATTGATTAAATGTTCAATTTAAAATAGGATGAATGAGGATCTAATTTTAAATCCACAGTTATCAAATCTTGAGGATTTTAAATGGGATCAATCAGATGTCATCATGTGGACACAAGCATGGAAGTTTTTATATATTACAAACGACAAGCTTCAGTTTCGTGTCATCACTAGCATTAACTTATGCCGCTTAAGCTCAATTCTTTGTTAAGCCAGTCAAGCTCTAGCTTAAGTTAAAACTTGAGTTTGTAAGCTAGTCGAGTTTGAACTACACGAGCTTGACTTGATTAAACCCGATTAAGCTCATGTATAAGTAGGGGAGTTAGACTGTTATCAAGCTTATCTCAGTTAGGTTTCAATTGAAGAGCTTAAAGGAGTCAGGTTCCAGCACTCACACAAGATGCCTAAGTCAAGCTGATCTTATAAAGCTCAAGTTGAATTCGAGCCAAACAATACATGAGTCAAGTCAAAGTCAAACCACGCTACTCAAATCGAGTCGAATTCAAGCTGGACTTGTAGTTCCGGCTACAGACAGGACTCAGGAGTATCACCATACAACAGCTTGTGGAGGGGCTTGTAGCAAGATCTTGTGCAGGAGAAGGACAATGACCTTTCTCTGGCCATCCATTATGCCGTACTGCCAGGAATGGAAGTAGTTCTAATTGAATATCCAGATATATCAAAAATCGAATTCCTCAACCCGGTTTACATCATACCCCAATGGTTTATATCCTCATGTACCCAAAGATGTAATCCCTGCATGATCACAAAACACAAACAAATTCCAATCGGGGAACGCGAATAAGTTTCAACATCTACATGTTCAGTTGCTATTAGAGCTCTCATTTCTTCAGCATGAAAACAACATTGAGGAACGAAAGGATCCAATGAGGTTGACATGGTAAGGAAGAGCTACGGCTACAATACGTGCAGTCGTAGTTTGATTCTCATAGGTATCACTCTTTCTGCAAGTTGAAGCTATAAGCGTACCATATGGGCTTGAAGATGTCTACGCAAAAGGGTTTTGCGTTGCCGTGGATTGGATTTGGATTTCCTTACGAAAAAGGGTTGGGAAATAAAGTGTCCAGCTTATATATTTTTGCCTTGGAAGAGTGAAATTGCTGCTTACTTTCTTACAATGTAAATCACCAGCAATAGGATACAGCCACTTCAGAAGTTCCTTACTCTGCATGTGAAACTCATTTCACGTTTGTGAGAATCCTCAAAGAAAATCAGGTCGGCACGGCTCTTGAAGAAACTGAAAAAAATTAGCTTGTAGTAATGGCCAACCACTTCAAGCAAGTGTATATACAGAATACATAAAGAGGAAAATGAAAGCATACACATTGATGGAATAAAATTGATGGATGAGGTATGGCAAAAGTATCCCTCAGAGTAACGTTTGCTTCATCAGTATGGCAAGAGCGGTGCCGATTGAAATGTTTATAACGTTGACAACATCATTGGTAAGCTGCAAAACAGGGAAAAGGAAAAAGGCAGACGAAGTAATGCAACTGAACAATAAATAGAACGGACATTATTCAGGAGCAAGTGAAAATAAAAAAAATTAAAAACGAAACTAGCATGATCCTTTGAGCAGTCTCAGACTCTCAAGCACAAGACAGGGAAAGAGAAAAAAAGAAGACTAGGTGATACAACTGAGCAATAAAGAGAACATATATTATTCAGAAGCAAGTGAGAATCTCTGTCGTTGTATGGGTACGGGAAAGCGGGCATGGGTACGGCAAGGTACGGCAAAAAAATGTGTGTTTATATATATGTGAACATATATATATATATATATACAACACGTTAATATGACAATTTTTAATAGTTTCTTTCAAAATTTCTACATGTAATCTCATAAAACATCAATAAACTAACAAAAATATGGTTGAAATGGAAAAAAAAATGAAAACAAATATGGTTTGGATCAGTTCCAACCCGGAACTGATCCAAGCCGTACTGCCGTACCAGCACCACTGTACTGCCGTACTGGTACTGGTACGTGGGCATATCCCACGTACCACTGAGACATAGATGAAAATAAATATATATTAAAAAAAAAAAGAAGAAACTAGCATGATCCTTTGAACAGTCTCAGACTCTGAAGCACCTAACTGCACTCCACAAGCTGCAAGCTGAGAATTGCATGTAAGACTGATGAACTGTGACTTAAAGGATCAGTCAATTACATAAATCACAACACTTAGACGTCAAACAACCTGAATCACCAAGCAGCTCAAGATCACCTCTCATTAGGTCCTCCTAAATGGATTTTGATCACTCACACGTCAACTCATTCACGATATTTTTGACACCAAGTCTATCTCCAGCCATCACCCTAGAAAAAATGCCATTTAGATTTTTCAATAATATGAACAGAATAAGTAAACTAACTGTGACTGCCAGTACTTGCCATGGATGACATACAATAGAAGTAAATCTGAAACAAAGAGCTGACATTTAATAGCAGACATCAAGCTATTGTTAGAATATTGATCCATCACCAAGTCCAAAAGTCTGACTAACTGAAAACAAGCATTTTAGCACAACAACAATTATCTGTATATTAGCACAGGATGCAGTACGTAAAGCATTCATGAGGAAATTTTTTCTGAAAGCTAAGCTATAGGACACTTGGATGACACTCGAATATGCTGTTTTGGAGGTGAAACTTGGTGTTGCATCCAAACAGCATTTTTTGAGTGTTTGGGTGACATCAAAACTGGGATTGAGAAAAGCTCAGTTTTGACAAAACCTGGGTTTTCAAAATGGAGTGCAAAGCATGATATCCTCATGTTATTCACAAAAAATTGAGTTTTGGGTATGCCATCCCAGCACACAAAGTCACAAACCAGGTTCAATCAGAACTCATTAAAAAACTTGATTTTCACATAACCAAGTTTCCACAAAACTGGGTCAAATGAGGGTGTCACCCAAACAGAATGCATTCTTTCTGTTTTAACCTCTTAAGGTTCATAACCAAATGCATGTGCTACATGAGACTGCTGACATGGATAACTGCATATCAGGTGCCTGCATATCATGGAGAAGGTAAAGATGAAGTAGTTGTGGTACTACTACTTACCCATCTGAATCCATCTTTCCCTTGGAATGTAGCACCAACTAAACTCTCCCCAAAATTTGCAACCTGGGATGCAATCACACACAGAACAGCTTCACCGAAACTAATCTGCTTCAAGGAAAAAGAAAACCTATCACTGAAAATACATAGGCACATGTAGTTTGCAAGAACTAATGATTCATCTACTTAGCAAACACTCTCATGACACCTAAGCTCCAGTCTGGCTCTTTAACACACACACACACACACAAAGGCTACGTTGGATAGCCTCGGATCTCTCAGATCCGAGGCTGATTTTAAATCCATGTTAGGTTAATCCACCGATTAAACAAAAAGTGGACTTCTCAATTGGGGATCTCAAATCTGTGTTACCTTGTCAAGATCATGGATTTGTGGTCTGAGGGGTCAGGGGTCTGACCACATATCCATGGTTTCAAAATCTGTGGTAGCCTCAAATCTGAGATACGAGGCTATCAAACATAGCCAAAAAGATTCAATCATGAACCAGACAAAAAGGATAATTTTTCTCGAAGATGAACATTATAGGTGTGAGCAAAATCAGATTGACCAGAAATTTCATTGCCAGCCTTTGCAAATGCATGTCAGCTCTAAAACGAACAGAGACACATAAAGTGATAAAACAGCTATAGCTAATACGTTGAAATGAAAAGAAAAACTCTGCCTATCAAGCAATTCAGCTTAGTGTTCCATACTCTAACACCTTGAAAAGAACACACATACATTGTACAGGCACTGCACCGCATGATTAGTGGAACAAGTGCACTTATTAAATTGGTAAAGCACATCCACAACAAGCAATGGACCACTCAGCAGATGTTTTAAGCTACAATAAGTTGCTTTGCTTTCAAAGTGGAAATTGTAAAGGCCAACAAATTTTGGATTTTGTTGATAAAGGAAAGTTGATGCCTATGCTTCAAGACTTCCTGAAAAGATATCCTAAGAATAAAATATGCATGTGAGACAAGCAAAGTAACAGATAAAATATGCATGTGAGACATGCAAAGTAACAGATGACGTACCAAACCCAAGGAAGTACCGATGCTCACAAAGATGACTGAAGCTAAAAGCCCAGCAAATGTCCCCTCTATGCTCACGGCTCCTTCAGTTCCCCTAGGGACTATTTTCAATGTTGTAATGAGATACCTATTATAAGAACATGTTCTATCCATTATATTGTACAAGAGAGGCAGCAGAACGAGGCAACAGATCACTTTCAGAAAAAAATCACATGTGATGGCAAGAGCAATTAAAATTTTTGAAGACAAAGTAAAGAAACCTCAGCAGACTAGTAGATAAGGTCACTGAAAGTATTGGCATCTGTTAGAGACCCATACCAAAAAGCACAACAACAAGAACCAGAGGCAAAACATGTATGATAAGTTGATAACAATAAAGATTAGAGACACAAAGGAAATACATGCCCAAAAAATGTTTCCTCGACATTCTTAAGCTGTGACCAGTTAAACCAATTAGACAATGACAGATACACACCAATCTGAGAAAATGCCTAGCATATATCTTTAAAGATAAGTGAAGATATCACCTGACATACAGGCAATGGTTGGCTCTACGGAAAAGTAGTAGCATAAAGCGAAGTAAGAAAGCCAGTTACAAGGATCTAGAGGACTCACGTCGTCTTTCCATACGCCTTGCCAATCTCACTGGAAACTGTATCGCTCAGCTTTGTACAAAAGCTCGCCACAAACCCAAGTTGCCACAGTCCCGCGAACGATTTCCCACCAATCTGAAAGATTGACAGAAATGCACAAAGGCATCCAGCAGCACTGGATCCAATAACACTTCCCGGCCCTCTTCTTCCCCTGCGCTTTTCAGCAACACCTTGGGCTTCCTTTTGGGCAATCTTCAGCTTCGTTACAGCAGTTCCCTGTTTGCTTCCCGTGTCAACATTCCATTCGTTAACAAAGAAAACCTTACTCATGCCACACACTGTAAACAAACAAAAAGAAATGGAACTCATACTTCATGTAGGAAGAAGAACTACCAACCAAAACAATCGAACTCCTACTTCAACTGGAGAGAAAGAGAGCCCTTTAAAGCACAAACATTCCAATGACGCTTAGAACGATACTAGTTCTAAGCTAGCAGGATTAATCTTCTTGATCACTGCAATTTCACAAGAGACGAGAGGTTGTGTAACTAACCTTGTTATGCTTTTAATTCCTGAAGTAGTCTGAGGAACTAAATGTAGATCCTGTTGATCTAGTGGAAGAACGATGCGTTATCACCAATGACGATAAAACACCAGGTTAATTAACATACTGTTAAAGGTTAATATCAGATAATTACACTACGGAAATAGGTGCTTAACAAAATTGCGCCCAAATCGAACATAAGATAATGGGCATTCTTACTGACTATGAATTTCCAACAAGAAAAGAAATCAAGACATGGGCACACAACGGAGAACTAGAACGAAGCAAGTTACAAGCAAACAACCACGAGAAGCTCGAAGAGAGGAATCGCGAAACCCCAAATTCGATCTTCCATAGGCACTGGGATTTCTCACTGTGGAATCAACAAACCCTTATGCACCAAATTTCTCTGGCATATCTTTCAATACCGTGGATCTTTCACACACACACACACACACAGAGAGAGAGAGAGAGAGAGACTCACGATGACAAAGTAAGTGGCCACGAGGAGGAACCCGGGAGGGCCGAACGACCTCCACGTCAAGATACCCAGGAGGAAAGCGGAAGCGATACCGGATATAGAGAGGCCGCTCACCAGGAGGGGAGAGCCTACCACGAAGATTACCACGTTGCTCAGTAGAGCGGATACCCATGTTGGTGGCCGCTGCAGCAGCAAGTCCACCATCGACGCAACGGCCCCCTGTCCGCCGCCTAGCGCCAGCATCTTCCGACTCCTCCTACTTCCACTCCCCTCGCCAGGACGACCGTGCCACCTCAGTCCACGGTAGAACTTCTCGTCCCCTGCAGCATCCAAGCCACCGCCGCGAGAAGCGGCCGAGCTCCGGCCAATGCGAGGAGGAAAGGCGCTGAGGCGTGAAGGGATGGGGGTCAAGCACGCAACGGCAGTGGAAGGCTTGTCACTGTTGCAAAGAAAAGGGCCGGGCGCGTTGACAAATTGGAACAACAAAGTAGCCATCTTCAATTTCTCCCTCTTCCGCTGCACAAATACGTAAAAGGGAAAGAGGAAGATATATAATCACATAATGGCAGTATGATATAGTCTGGACCTCAGTTTTTAAAAACGTCAACACACCATTTCACGGAGAGGACAGAGATTCAAAATATATACAAAAAAATATCAAAAAATGGTACTCATAGTCATAGCTAAGCTCTGATATAAAGTTAACGAACATGAAGTAGGAAAATATAATGAATGAGGTGAAGCTGTTGAGTAAGCTGGCGAGAGTAGAAGTTAGTGTATGTACTAGGCAAATCGTGGCTGTCAAAAGAAGAAGAAACTAAGGAAATAGATCCTGAAAATTTGGAGAGAAAAATGTAATGGGAGAAAGAGACGGAGACAACTAAAATTCCAAAATCGCTTGTATGCTGAAGTCAATTTTTTTTTTTCTTTTGTTGCCTACTGAACGAAACAAACAGGTCCCAAGGGTTTAGATGTGGCAAAGCGACCAAAAAATACGTCGACACCAACTTAAGCGATGGGTTTAAGGGGCCGAAGATTGGTTCCTCACAAAAGTGTTTCCAGTTTACAACTTTTTAGAAGCTCTTAAACTTGGTTATTGCATAACCTTATTTTTGCATGCATGTAACGAGTTTGAAGTTCAAATCAACCTAATCTAATAAGGTAGGATCTTTGGGTCATTGGTGAAGATTGTTCCATGAATCTATCATAAAGATTGAAACGAGTTCATTGAGTACTATAACATAATGTTTCATAAATTTATCTCAATTTTTGAAACAAATTTATTTATGGAATAGTTTATTACTGTTTCTATTGCTAATGACTCATTAAGGACCCGAGTGATCAATGAGAGTTTTACCAAGTAGGTGAACTCTTAAGTAACTCCAAGAAGGTGAACTCATGTGACTGCATTTTGAAATAAAAGTTGGTTCCATCTTTTCTTTTCTCTTTTTTTTCCCCTTTCCATCGCTGACTGAAATAGAATAGTGGTGTAGCGTAAGTCCAGCTTCCTTGTGGGGAAAGGCAAATGGAACAAACGGAGGCGAGAGAAGATTTTCTAAGAAGTCTCTTGCCCTTAAACGCCTCTTGCAAGCGACGTCGCTTGTCCGAGTGATACTGACGTTGGGGTGGGTGGGTCTCTGACTGACTCTCTCGCCTTGTTTTGAGCGATACTCTCGAACCGAATACCTTATCTGCCTCGGTAGGCCAAGGTGGTTGCTTGCTGTTGATCGATAAATTTCCTGGAAACGAGGGAGGGAGGGAGAGAATGTAATGGCTGCTTTGGCTTCTCTCGCCGGCGTCTTTCATCCTACCACCACGTCGACGGTAAGTCTCATCTCCGCTTCTTCGTGAGGCTTTCTTCATCTTTACGGTTCTCTCTGACTCTGATAGGTGGGTTTTCGTTGCTCCCATTGTTATTTTCTCCTCGTCTTTTTCTCTTCGTCAGGTCACCTTCGGCAGCGGGACTTTTGGTGGAATAAGGAATTGCAGTTTCTCTTCTTCCCGCGTCTCTGCCAAGGTAAGCATGCTTGTGGAGCTCTTTTCTTCCCTTTCATGTTTTTTTTCTCTTCTCCTTTCTTCATCAGGAGGCGAAGTAAGAAGGAAATGTAATCCTTCTCCTTTTTTTGCTTTTCTCAGGTCAGTGATGAACAACCATCACAAAAACACAGTTCTCGCAGAATATGGAGGAGAAGGAAGTTGGTAATTCATCTCCCCTTCCATATTTTTGTTTAAGATAGCATGACAAGGAAATGAGCTTTCAAATTGTTGATTCTCCTCAATCTTCTAGAACGGTTCTCTCTCTCTCTCTCTCTCTCTCTCTCTCTCTATCCCTCAATGTCGACACCTCTTTGAGGTATCTTTTTCTTAAGTCAAAGGGCTAAATCTGGAAGCAGGCTGTTGCGTAATTCAGTGGTTGCTTCTCTTTTTATTGGAGTAACCTATTTTCTTTTCCAGTAGGCAAGCAGGGCGATGACAAGAAAATTCTGCTTAGACTTGTTTCAAATGAAATATCTAAGGAGATTGTGTAGTTTGCTTGTGATATTGCTCATTTGACTCAGGATGCGACATATCGAGGAGCGAGTCTTGGACTTTGGTTGAAAAGATCAACTCGATAGTTTTGGAATGGAGCCAAGTCTTGTTCTCTTGTTGCCATCTAACCTATGGATGGCATGGTGACCTTTGCTAGTAAGCTTATGTACACCACAGATACCGGAATTACTTGGAATAAGTAGGGCCTCAGGAATCCCAAGTCAATTACCGAACTCGAAGCTGATTACTAATAATGGGAACCTCTATTTCCGTGTTACTTTCGTTCTTACATTGTGTTCTTTTTTCCTAAAACTTCTGAATTTGCATCAAATTGCTAGAATTTTAAATTTCCAACTAACACTTCCTGAGCAATACCATGTGCTGCTTCCTACTCGTCTTTTGCATCCTCGGAGCATCTAAACTTTTGAAGTACCTTCTCAATTCCGTTACCAAACTGCTTCCCCATTTCCTATTCCCCTTATGCTGACCATGACTTAGGCTTCTGTCTTCTGTTAATTCCGTCCTAAATGTGGTCATCGCAATATTACCTATTACCATTATTCTTAGCGGCCATCTTCGGATCTAAATTGCCAATTCCAATGTCATCACTCGTCAATATATGTATCATGTAGCTGATTTTGCCAAAATGAATCAAATTCTAGTTGACGGCCAATTTAATTTGACTTGGGAGGCTTGTTAGTAACCTGTGCTCCATGTTGTGTTCTTCACCAATTAGGAGGCATCCTGATTGAGGAAGTTTCCATCATTAGAACCTACAACAGGAGAATCACCATTAATAGATTTTCAGCAGGCACCTTGCCTTTCTTAGTATTTGCAGCAGCAATTGCAAAATTTTCTGGTGGATGCTTGCATGTAACTACTGTAGCCATGACTGAGTTTCCTTCTTCGGATGTTGGATACAATTAATATCTCTACAGTACTATGTTGGAAAGCTAAAACTACTGCATTTTTGTTTGTCATTAATCTGTCGATTGCTGTGCCCTTAACAGTATTTACATTCCCACCTCCATAAGGTTGGAGCCTAGAATAGTTAACCAGATGATTAATCTTAGACTGTGAAAGAACATGCATGCGTGCTCTGTAGGAACTTGTTAGTTTACTGACTGAACTTTGTATCGTAAGTTTCTAGGTTGGTTCTTTAAAGTTTAAACTAATTTCTAATATTCTATTGTTTGAGCACTATTCCCAAATCTTTAGCATGTTTTGGGCATTATTCCAGATAGTATGCATGTCATTGGGAATATAAAATACCAACACCACAAGTTCAATGTTTAGATCATCATTACAGAAAGTTATTAATAGTAATGCTGCCTTGGAGATTGATATTGACGGAGACATACAGGCTACAATGCATAACAGCAGTCATTCTGCTAAACACGTATGCTGATTAACAGAGAAGAGTTTACAAGTGCATCTTTATCCCCCAACAAGCATCATAATTCGTTGATATAGGCAGCATAAATGTGCATGTCCAAGTAGAAATAGCACAAAGATTGGTGAATTTTTGGAATTTCAATGCCATCCCAAACCTCCATTTTGAATGTTCTACCAGACAAACAACATGGTCAACTATGTGGAGCGAATTCTGAATGTTTGTTACGAACACTACGAGAAACTACTCTTTCATAGAGGTAAGAAGTTCAGTAGTATTGTCCAGCTTATAGTAACTCAACATTGTAAGGCCTACATTCATGACCTTTGACCTTCCCACTGACAAACCGATGAAATCAAACACCTTCTTCTCTCTTCATGATATTTTTCAGGTAGGTGGATTATATTTTTTTCCCTCATCATCTAGAGGATGAAGGCCAGAATTTTATAGAACAAGGAATGGCTAGTACACCAAGTAATTAGGTCCATTACTGCTTGGCACACATCATCTGGAGGAAAATGTTTTAAAACCTGACTGATTTGTTCTCTTGAGAAATTCATATGACAGTCTTGTTTAGTTTGGTAGATGCAATTATGTTTACATATACCAAATGTGTTAATTAAGCCAGCAAGTAAGGCCATCCTTGAATTTTTCTAATGACGACTGTTATGTGAGATGTGAAGCTCTATAAAAGCCTGGACTGTACCATCAAAATTAGTTCATTCTACATATAGTTAAAATTTGTACACCTGTAGGCTGTGGCTGTGCAGCATCAGAGTAATAATTTTCTTTGGATGCCTCCTGCTGATCGGTAATTGTATAATCAATGGAAGGGGAAAAAAAGAATCCAGTTATTTTTTTTTTCCCATTTGCTCATGCATTTGTAATTTCTCGTTGCATGCTTAACCTTGGTTGTATAATGCAAGGCCCAAATTCTTGGGAGTCATGGGCTCATGGTTTTTAACCAAGTTGAATTGGAGAAAAAATTTATCCTTGGCTGACAAACGAGGAATCCCAGCAAAGATAAATTTTATCTACACACCAAGAGAGGCGACTGCATCTTGGTATTCGATCTTATTTTCTAACCTACATTGGTCCAGAGAAGAGAACAAAAATAAAAATAAATGAAACACCTTTTTGTCAGCTTTTTCTAATATGGTAATGTGCTGTTTGTTCTTGCAGACAAAGAAGGATGATATGTTGACTTATAAGCTGGACCGGATTCCTTTTCTGGAAGAACAAGTGAGGAAGATCAGGGAAACTGGAAAGCTTATGACATTGGACATTGATAGGCTGATGCTACGGGAAGAGAACAGATTTGATTTTGTGAATGAGGTAGCACATGAAGCAAAGATGTATGTTGAGAGGAATCGCGACGAATATGGTGGATCAAAGAAAGCCATATTCCATGTTCTGAGTAACCGTATGAATGAGGCTGGGTTTTACCGGCCAGAGGCATACATGGAAACTGACCCTTTCAAGCCTGGTCCTACTTATCTGAAGGAAGAACTATAATATAAGGGTTAGTTTCTCTCTTTCACTTGACCTGGATGTCAGTCACTTTGTAGCCATAGAAGTTTTGGTATATGTGCAATCACTCCCGGTTCCAATGATTGTTGTAGCTTCATTGCGTGCAAATTTCTGTTAGCGCATGTCATCTGATCATATGAACGCAAATTTTTGTTGTTTTCTGAGTTATCTTCTTCTCTTTATACCTGGGTCCTTAACCCTCTGCAATCTTAGAGCATGCTTGGAATCAGAGAATGAAGATCAAGACAAATTTTTCTTTTCCAGATACGAAGTATTTTTTGCTACCTGATAATGGACGAGGGGCCAGTGGACTTTTCTTATTAGAACTGTAGAATGCATTCAATCACGAACTTGGGTAGACATGCACCTGCGAAGGTTCCACCTGATTCTTAGGTACTCATGAATTTCACCTGCCAATTTGATAGCTACCGAAGGCCACTCTAAGTCATGGATACATCAGTACGCAGCCACCACTAACTATATCGTGAAGTTCTTACATTTGAAAAATGGCTCTTTCATTGTTTTCTCTCATGAACATCAAATAACTTTTTTTTGAGCCATTGCTTTCTGAAGGTTATTGTGAGATACGTACAATCTATTTTTCTCGTATTAGGTGACTTGCGCAGTCACACACACACACACACACACATCCGTCAACTGTAATGTCGATAACTGTGGCATCCGAAAGTGCTTTCCAACTTTAAGCCAACAAATAGAATGCCATTGAATGAACTCAAACTTTAAAATCTGATTTATATATTCAATTGCTCGATCACTTCAAGTAACCTTGCAATTGGGTTGATGGGAAACATCTTAGGAAAGAGTATTTTTTGGCTGATGTTATTTGTAAGTCTCTAATGTTGCCCTGATCTCTTTATCAGTGAGATTAGGGTTAGTTAATAAGATGATTTTCTTTCTTTAAGACTGCCGGCTGTAACAAAAATTTATGATGTATCTCATTCATTTGTGTTCTCTTTACCGTTCAAGAATTATTATTATTATGTTGTTCATAATGGAGGGCATCTTTTCGTAGGAAAGCAATATGCATTCGATCCAATTTCTCCCATATAAAAATAGAATACAGACATGTGAGAGGAGGTTAAAGTATTGCCGGTTTATTGATTCTGAGTGGGCGGTGGCGTAGATTGGTCAAAAAGAATATCGGCAAGCTGCGCTACAGCTAGCTATTTTTACCTTAATCTAACCAGACTGGTTAATCTCTCCGTTGAATCTGACCAAATGGAAAAAAGGATCAAATTTGGACTCAAATCAGATACAAATATAAAGATTTCTAGAAGTTTTTTAATTCCCAACTTTTGATGGTATATGTTATTTTAAGCAGTTAAACATGACATATTCAAACGAGAATGTTTTGTTACCTCTTCAAAGGCTGAACTTGCCTTTTTTTTTTGGGGTAAATTTTTCATTGTTAACCAAAAAAATTGTTTTCGCCCATTCTAGTACAAAGAGCTTCATATCTAACCTAGAGCAGGTCGCTTTCTTTCTGTCTCTGAAATCCATCGGCAGCCATCGCCAATGGGCTTTGTTTTCTGTCCTTTTTATCTCTCTTTTTCAACGAGTTGGTTGGTGTAGAGGGCTTTGAATCCTACGTTTCTATCTATTTCTTTGGTTTTTTAAGACTCTCTAAAACCCTCAACAGCCACGGCTCAGGGCTTTTCTTCTTCTTCTTCTTTTTTCTTTTTTTTCTCGCTCCCTCTCTTTTCACTCAGAGTTGTTTCTATTTCTATGGCTTCTTTAACACTCACTCTATTACTCATTCTAAAACCCTCAACAACCATGGTTGAGGGTTTTCTTTTTCTTGTCTCTCTCTTTCTTCCCTTCACCCTCTTCTTCTTCTTCTTCTCTCTCTCTCTCTTCTTCTCTCTCTCTCTCACCGTGAGAGTTGAAACAATAGATTTGACGTAGAACCAGCCCCTGGCAGATATCAAATATATGGATTTCAGATTCTTTATTTGAAAGAACTTCATGCTGCTGAGTAAAGTCGCGGAGTCAGAACATTTTAGGTGATGGGCACTAACCGATCTCTCATTTAGGACAATGAGTGCTTGCGGGGCACTGACTTAAGTCTGGTGTGGGCACCACATGCGGCTGGACCTAGTTGAACCTAAGTCTAGTTTAATCCCAATGCAAGATTTCAGGGGCTCGCGTGGCCAGTGTTCACAGAGTAGCTCCACTACTAGCTCAACAGATTTAAGGTCCGATCAGCGATCTGTGGCTATCAAACACCACCTAAAAGATGAGCGGACTGCGGAATGCACAACGTCTCATGTCAAGGAACACACTGTTCCCGCAAATGGTGGGACCTTCATTGTTGTATGTATAATTAAGGACATGTGGGACACTTTCTTCTCGAGGGCATGTTTGGATGCCGGGTATGTCTGAGTCTCACAACGCTCAATCAAACATTAAAACTGAAAACTCAAACATGTGGGATACTTTTGGCTTTTCAGTCAATTTTTTCGGCATAAAGTGAAACACGTTTGTAAGGGGCTGTTTGACAACAGTAACAGACTTTTACTGTCCCATGAATTTAACTGATATATTCATAAAATACTACATTACTATTTGACAATAATAACAAATTTTTACTGTTTAATGAATTTACCTCATAAAATATGATAAATTTACAAAATACTACATTTTGACAATAATAACAAACTTTTACTGTCTCGTCCCATGAATTTGCCTCATAATAAATTCATGAAATACTACATCATTATTTTATAAATTCAGTATGATAAAAATGCCAAACAGCCCCTAACAAGCGTCTATCTATGTTCCACTCATTCAAACACCTCTAACTAGTGATTGCATGGAACTACCATCAAGAGACTGCATCTCATGATCAGATCGTTACAAATCCAAGATCCAAATCCATAATAAGGTAGACCCGGATCCGCTCACATGCCTAACACCTCTACCCTCGATTGCGGTACGACTCATGGGCTTTGGAGATGTACGGCCAGCAGTCCACCTTGTCGGTCCACATACGCGGCTCGTGGACGGTGAGATTTTGATATCAATCTTGTGTTGCTGACGTCATGAAAGGAGGTCCATGACATCAGCATCCCAATGATGATGCCAACTCAGATTCCCCTGAGTTCCATACGCGGGAGGAAGGTTGAATATTCCACTTTCTTTTTCCCATTTGACTCTTTTCTTTCTTCCAGTTCAAATGCTGACTCCGGCAATTAAGGTTGGACATTGGGCCGAACCGAGTTGAAAAGTCCGACTAGTCTGATTGGGCCCATGCTCAGGGCTAATAAAGATAGGCCAGGGCCCAATCATATATAGGTTTCTTTCTTTCTCTCTCACACACAGACGCTATATATATATATATATATATATGTATATATATATATATATGTTTGAATTGGTCTGAGGGTTGACTTACTAACTTAGGTTTGGCCTGAGAGACAAAAACAATGGGTCAGGAGGGTTTTGAATATATGTGTTTTTTTCAAATATATCCAAAGGAATAGACCGAACTTATTTGCTGTATAAACAGGGTACAATAAGCTCAAGGTTTTCTGCTGCTAGTAGTTATGAAAAAAAAAAAGTCTTCCACTTCCACCCTGAGCGTCGTTTCCTCATGTTGTTAAAATAAAACTAAATTTGTTTTCAAGTTAACACGAGGAAAATGAAACTCAAAGGGTTACAAATGGTTCGGTCCCCTCCAGATCTGTTTATCTTCAATTAGTATTTTTAACTATTTGTTTGGTATGTATGTGAGTGACCCTTAAAATATAAAAAATACGTGATGAGTGCTTCTTCGCATAAAATTTTTCTGGCTTTGCCGCTGGTTCTGATCGGATGCATGTAAATACATGTATGGTCGGTTAGGATCCAATTCACTAAAGCTAAAAAGAGTGCCAAAATCCTATCCGGCCCACTTGAAACACAATAATTAAAAGTAGACAAAGGTTTCAAAAAGGTGTCAGTGCAAATTAGGGTCCACCCAGCTCGGTCCGGTCTGATTTGTTAGGCCCTGAGACGGATATGTTCGGAATGTCAGCTGCCTGATAGGCTTAAGGGATGGATGGCCCATGTCAATAGATATATGAACCTAACTCAGGTTCCGGCCGGCCCATTAATGTAAGACTAATGTCACAACCAGGCCAGATATGTGTCCGTAGCACAATTGGCAAGGCGGCTTACACTCAAGGGGTCCGACTGTCGGAGGTTCAAATCCCATGATTGCTGTCACGTTTTGATTGGCGTTACTAGCATGTGCCGCAAACAGAGGCAAGCGCCAGCATTCGAGTTGAAGGATGTATTGTAGGTTCACTCAAGCTCTGAAACAAGCCGAAACTTTGAAGACAGAAGGTATGACTTGAGGTTTAAAACGGAAGGCAGCTTCCCCTAAGCAAACATTAAGAAAAAACTTGCAACAAACCATTTTGTTGAACCAGTCTAACATTTTCAGCAAAAACATGCGGCGGCCGACCCGTCCAAATGAGCGGCAGATCCAAAAAGCAAAGATTTGGATCTACAAAGTAGGCTATGGACCGGGATCCAAACCTGGCTCAAGCAAAGAATACATAACTTGATTGTTGCCTATAATTGTTTTTCCTTTAATTTGTCAATTTTTTACTTATCTATTCATTGAAATATGGCTAAATAAGCTGGCATTAGGCAGATAGCTAGCAAATCAAGCCAAGGGAGGCTCTCTGTGACTTTGGACTAACTTAGAGGGTCTTTGAATCCAAACCCCAGGCAGGTGTGGACGGAAAACAAGAAGACTCAGTCTTGAAGGCGCATTTAGTTGTAAGTTGGTTGGCTTATGCTTTCAAAGTTGGAAGATTCTTAGGGGCTTTTGTATGTTTCCAATCTCACATCTCATATCCGAGGTGATATGATATTTTGAGATCTTAGGGATCAAGATTTTAGATCTTCGGTTTGTAACAAAGATTTAAGATTTGTCGTTCCGAATTGTTAGGGACAGGGATATGTGAGGTCTTCGTAGTGCCTGTGCCCCGCAGAGCTAATCTGAAATCTTAAATTTATAGTTGAATTTAGGTGACATGAGTCTAATTATATGGGGCAGCCCTATAAGACCAGAGTCACTGCCTCATGAATACGAGCAGACTTGGTTGTTAACTATATATTTAGTGTCTCATGCATGAAAAAAAATTTCTGGCTCCGCCTCTTATTATTGTGAACTTGTAATGGTTGTATTGTACAATTTATGAATACCAAGTTAGAGGGAATCGAGTCCGATTTTAGATCTATGAATGATGAATCTAAAGCGAAATGCGAATCTCGAATTTGTGGTTCTCCAATTAATTTACGGTTGCTAGAACAGGGGCAGTTTGGAGCTTGTTTGAAGGTGAGAATAACTTGTCTCTAGTGGGTCTTACCACCAACATAAAATTAAACTGACTTGTTCACAGCACTCTGGCCCTTCAACACATTTTCCCGGGCATCTGCTCTAAAGAAACCATGTTATTGTTTTAGAAAATATAATATGATTATGTCTCATGTTTGATTGTCAGATCTAGAAATAACACACGAGTACTCAAAAAAGAACATGATGCTCTTAAAAACATGTGTTCCAGGAATATGCATTCCAAGAATGTTCCTTTAATCACACACCCTTTTAGGGTATACTAAAGCAACTTTCGTTGCAAACCCAACTAATGGGAGAATCATTTGGTAGTCAAAGATAAGATACTCTGAAAATTTAATATAACCTTTCAAAATTAAGTATTTGTTTAAGCCCTGAATAACTTCACACAGGAGAGAAAAAAACCACACGTTCTCGTTAGGAAAGCGATAGCCTTCACGAGAAAGTGAATGTTTACTGCGCATTCAAACTTTTACTTAGTGTTAAAATCAATCTGAACGTTTTTATTTATTTATTTTTTTAAAAAAGCTCCTTAGAAAGGTGTAGCATAACTGATTGGCATGAGTGTCGCTTCGATGACACATTCTCATGGGTGCGACTCTTTTCTATTGCAAATGGTTGCATATACAACACTCGAATTGAAATATGTATTATAAGACCACCAAGTCCTGAAGCAGCTTTAGACCTTAGGTTACAGGCAGGACACTCGAATTGAAAGGTGTACTATAAGACCATCAGGTCATGAAGCAACCTTAGATCTTAGGTTGCATGTACGATACTCGAACTAAAAGGTATACTATAAGTCCATCATGTAATGAAACAGCCTTAGATCTTAGGTTGCATGTACGATACTCAAATTGAAAGGTGTACTATAAGACTACCAGGTCATGAAGCAGCCTTAAATCTTAGGTTGTATGTACTACACTCGAATTGAAATGTGTACTATAAGTCCACCATGTCATGAAACAACCTTAGATCTTAGGTTGCATGTACGACACTCGAATTGAAAAATGTACTATAAAACCATTAGGTCATAAAGCAGCCTTAAAGTTTAGGGGCCGGGAGAGGGAATGACTTTGTTGCACACGAGCTGCTAAATCTTTTTCGACAACATTAGAAAAATCAGCTGATTGGAAATGAGTCAGAATAGTTCTTGGATCCAAGCAACTAAAAGATCTAAACATTTTACAATAACAAAAAAGAAAACAATTCGATCTGTACGCTTCACTGAATTGAAGGACAGTCAAGAACCGTTTCGAATCACAACAAACCTGCTCAATCTCCAAGTCGAAGACCGTCGAAGACCATTTTCACCACGCTGTCACGAATAAACAGGACGTTCCACACGTTCAAGGAACTCGGCCTCTTCCATTATGATCGTTCAACACAAGTACTTATACGATTTAAATCCATTTAGCCACTTTTGTTAAAAGAAAATTGTTCTGCAGTTTGATCACCAATTCCAAGTTTGAGTCTAATATCCCACGAAGATCATATAAAAGCCCAATTCAATTGATAAAAATACTGGATCATCCCAAATCCAATTTTAAGAAACAAAGTTCATATCGAGTCAAAGTCCAAATCTACTCACCGGACTAAGTCAAATTGAGTATTGAGCTAAACTTTTATTTTCATTTAAAAACAAAAGGAAGGGCGTAGTGCAAATTTGCGAGTTCGATGGTACATTGAAGGTCTGTTTCGAACTCAAAACCCAACCATATAAGTTGAAGCATGTGGCGATCTCATGTACCGACCTCCATTTAGAAGGCTTGGGTTGTGACCCTAGTGGTTAGGGGTGAACAACAAGCTCGACTCGTGAAAGCTCAGCTTGTGAACAAGTTCGAGTCGAGTCATTTGCGTAATGAGTTAAGCTCGAGTTCATGAGTCGATTCGTTCAAATAATCGAGTTGAGTTCGAGCTCAACACGGAACTGCCGAACTGAGCTCGAGCCTTAATGAAGTCGATATATTCAAACAAGCATACAAATTTGTCGAGCCTTAATCGAGTCGAGCTCGAGTTCAACACGTAATAATGAAAATCAATTTTATTCAAGCAAGTTTGTCAAGCCTTAATCGAATCGAGCTCAATACATAACTGCCCAGTTGAGCTCGGGCTGGTTCTGTCGATCTATTCTCGAGCTCGAGCTGAGTCTAACTCGAGGTTTCGTTAGTTGATCTGAGCTTGAGCTGACTGAACTCAGGCTCACATGAAAGCTAACGCTGGAATTGGACCGTGTCAAGCAAGTCCATTGATTGTGGAAGAGTCAAAGGTGAATCTCAATGGCTTTGGGGGAACAGAATTGGGTTCAGAAAGTAAGGGTGGGTCCCACCCGCATATCATGTGAAATTACGACCGAGAAGTCAACCGCTCTCTTGTGTGGAGTAAGACCGAAGACCGGTCTCCCGATACCCTCCCTAGTCAAAGCCACTCGTTTATAGTCTAACTTCCTATTCTTCTCCATTTGTTCGGACCCACCACACACTCCCCTTCGGCCCTCTTATGCACATACTTATATATATATATATATATATATATATATATATATATATATATATATATGTAACAGACAGAATGTTTCAACCGAGCTAAGGCCAGTCCAGCTTGGAGTCTTTAACTTTCCGGCACCGGAAAATTAGAAGGCAGCTAAGTCTGTTGTTTCCAGTAAATGGTCGAAGGGTACCGAGTCTCAGGGAAGAAATCCGACGGAAGGCGTTGCGTAGCTGACGGGGAGATTCCGTGTTTTCCGCTTCTTGGTGGTGATGCGAATGGAGGTCAAGGGCGAGGAACTCCGGAGGAGAATGATGGACGAGTTGAGCCGCGGCGAGGCGCTCGCGCGGGAGCTCCAGAGGAGCCTCGATGCGTCGACGTCGTCGGCGGTAGGAGGCGCGGTGTCGTGGGAATCGAGGGGTCTGTTGGTGAATGAGTTGCTGTCGTCGTTCGCCAACGCGCGCTCCCTGCTGAAGTCCGGCGAGGGTCCGGCGTGGGAGGTGGCTCCTGCGCTGCCCGCCGCGGCCGTCGACTCGCCGCGGTCCTTCTCTAGCAGCCCTCCGGGAGACAACTCCGACAAGCCCTTCTCGGATCCCGAGAGGCGGGACGTCTACAGAAAGAGGTATATCTCTGCTCCCCCCCTCCTCCTTCTTCTTCTTCCCTGAAACCTTCCCACGAGCTGCAAAGAGATAGCTCTCTGCCGGCCCGCCATTTTCCGGCTAGACCGTTAGCGGGCACAGTGCAGCATAATTGCCCGTGCAATTGCACTTTAAAATAATCGATTTAATTATATTTTTCCTTCTACAATTTCAACTTTTCTAATTTTATGCTTAAATGTTTTCTTTTATTGTAATTTATAAAAAAGAAAAAACTGAATGGACACAAAAAAAAATTTATCAAACTTTCGTAGCTTATTATATCATATATGTATTCTAACACTCTTCATCTGGACAAAATTTCAGGGATTATAGTTATAAAATCTTATTTGAAAATTTTTGCAACTCGAGGTGCATCTCTTTTGGCATGATTTAGAAAATTTTTTTTGCATACCCCAACATTCTCTTCTTCTTAAAAGAAAAAAAATCATATTTAGGCATTCAAATGTGAAATATGATATTATGTTTGATTAATTACTAATTTCTTGTGAAATTACTTCACACCAATTCCATGCGCCACAAAGCGAGTCTCCCACTTTTTTTTTTTAATTTTTAATTTTTTTCCTTTCCCCCCTCATTTTTGTGGCAGTGTGCGGGCCAGGTAATTAGTAACTGGATCTGGTTCCAAGTTCATGGATCTCTGGACGAGCGAGATCCACGCTCAGGCAGCTTGACTCATGCGAGTCAAAGTTTGGTGTTTGACTTTTCCAAGTTGACTTGAGCCCAGTGGCCATTGACCAATCAGGCCGCAATAAATACGCGTCGAGCCCAAGTGGTGCAAAGCCGCTTGACCTTCAACGTCTTCCCCCACATGTTATCTTCCAGATATTACCTGATATGATGAGCGTGAATCTCACATTCTTCACCTTCTCATTGGCTGGCGACACCTGTTGAAAGCCACAGTTGATGAGACCTGTTTAATTGCCCGAGCACAGAAACTTTAGATTCGAAGAGCATTAATTTGCAATAAGCTGAATTGTTTAGAGGAAGTGCCATGTAAATACAATAAATTATGTGGATCTGTGTGGTCAACTGCCCACACATAGATGTGCAACATAACCATTTGTTTCTTACGATCTTGGTAACTATTTAATTCTTGATATTTAGATGAATTTTATTCAGGAGAATAATAAGGTCTGTTTTTTCTTGCCGGTTGCAGAAAGGCGTTGCCTAAATGGACAGAACAAGTATCTGTGGATCCTGAGTCAGCAACAGCGACGGAAATGCCGCTAGATGATGGGTATAGCTGGAGAAAATATGGCCAGAAGGACATCCTTGGTGCTAAATACCCAAGGTAACTCCTCATCAACTTCCACAAGACATTGATCTTCGCATGGGGATCACTTTCTTAATGTTCTGCTCAGTTTTCCTAGCTGCATGATCTGTAGCGTGTTTGCCGTGGTGTGATCCGGAGATTTTTCCACGCTAAAACTAAGTGGATTCTTTTGTCTGTCTCATTGGAAAATAGAACTTGTCAAAGTGAATCTCATGGCGTAGAAAATGAGCCATCTTCCATGAAATTCTAGGATCG
Source organism: Nymphaea colorata (assembly GCF_008831285.2). NCBI lineage: Eukaryota > Viridiplantae > Streptophyta > Magnoliopsida > Nymphaeales > Nymphaeaceae > Nymphaea > Nymphaea colorata. Next base: position 18,200,696 of record NC_045146.1, on the reverse strand, counting down.
AACGAGAAGTTTGCTGCTACCATAGTTAGTATTTAAGTTTAACCTTTCTGGGCCACTTCTTTTCTGCTTCACTATTTGTCACAGCAGCAAACTGTAGAAGAGCAGTGTCTAGAACTATTTCAATCTTTGAACAGTTGGGGAGATCGAAAGCAAATCATGATCATAAAAATGCAGCCTCTCCCTCTCATTACACACATTCAATGTTCTTCCAATTTGATGCTGGGCCTCTTTTGGCTTTTGAAAATCTTGGGCCAAAATTGGTTTGTTTGCAGTATAAAAGTACTGTTTCAATCTATTAAAAAACCATTTGGAACAGAACTACTAGGATCAATGGGCGTAAACATGAAACTTCTGCATCAATTTAATATGTTAGAAAGAAATCTTAGTGTTTTTTTTTTTTCCCTTGCAGGGGGTACTACAGATGCACACACCGGCATGCACAAGGGTGCCAAGCAACAAAGCAGGTGCAAAGATCTGATCACAACCCTGCCGTCTTCGACATCACCTATTGCGGCAAACACACCTGCAATCAACTGCCTCAGCTTCCAACCACTTTTTCACCACATCAAGAGAACCAGCAGAACCAACAACAGAACCTTCAGGTCCATGGACAGCTTCAAGATTTGCAGCCGTTGAACTACAATCAGGAGATCGGGGCAAAGATCGCGGCTCTAGACGAAGCAATCATGCCTACTCGATCTTTCTCTTTTCCTTTGACACCAAGATCTCAAGAACAGCAGCAGCAACAACAACAACAACAATATCACTCAGTTTGTGGACTAATGGGCTCACTACCCTTGTCATTCAGCACACCTGCCACCTCTGATCCAGATTATTATATGATTCCTACCAAGGAGCTACCAAGGCTGCACGCTTCGGAATCGGAGTTGACTCAGATCATATCCGCCGCCATGGCTTCGACTTCGGCTGCCAATGCTCCGATCGTCAGCATAGACATGCCACTAGGACCCTTGGATTTTGATCATCATGATTTCAGCGCCTTCGGCGGCCCCGGCTTCTTCTGATTAGCCAAGATCACAAGACAAAGATCTGCGTTTCTCTTTGCTGGCAATGGCAAGAACATGCCCATTGATTATCTTCAAATGCAAGAATTCATGTCCAATCTACACTTGAGAGCAGAGATCCATATATAATTATCATCATTCGGGGAAGACATGGCACCGCTGAATCACTTTTGTCACTCTAAATCTTCTCTTACAAATAGAGCCAAAGAAAATCTGGACCAGAACCCTTACAGGTGTAATTGGCTCAAAATTTAGTAGTTGTAGATATGAAGTATCATAGGCGATAGAGTTGCAAGTCCCTTGCTTATTTCTTTCCTTCTTTTGTTTTTTTTTCCTTAATTTCAATCCTCTTTTGTTCTATGAAGGAGCAGTGAGAAGCTTTGTTGTGTTTACTGATGTAAGAGTTTCTTCTTTCTGGGAGGAAGGCAGTTTCTAGCGTAGCATGAAAAGTTGCTAGCACTGTGGGGTCTAAGGGGAGTCAACTAGCAACTTCAATGGATTTGGATCTGGGTAGGCAATCCAACTTACCTAACCGAACCCATTTGGTCAGCTTAATTTAGAAGGGAATATTATAGCTAAGAATCAGACTATGGTTCGGGTCAGATTTAGTTTCAATAGAGTTAAAAATATTGGACCCAGGTTCGGTTGAAAGGCCAAACCCCAAATTCAAGTAAGTTGGTGAACAAAGCCAAAACATAAGAACCACAAGAAAAATACACACTATTAGGGGAACATTTGCCTTTGGTCAAATTCGGGGTATTAATTATATTGTCTTCCAATTGCTTCTGCTTTCTAACTAGTGGTGCCCTACTCCTGCCCACCCAAAAAAACGTTCATGTAGCGGAGTTTTAACTTTAAGCCAACCTACCTATAGTCCCTAAGAGGGTTAAAGCACCGGACAGGAAGGATCTTGGTAAGCGGCTAGTATCCATTTTAAATACTTGAGGCATCAACCTTTTGTGCTGCGACACCAACAATTGGTAAAGACAACTTTTCAATGCATCGAAAGCATACCCTATACTTTATAGAGGCAAAAGGTTGAGTGAGAGCTTCAACATTTTTATTGGGCAGTAGAATGAAACACTCCTTCTGCTCACTCACTCAAAATAACCAAATTATCCAAATGGCCTCGAACTGATAAAGCTAGGTTAAAAGTTAAATATCATAGCTCTTTTTTTTTCTACAATGTTTCATGTTTAGGATGCATTTATGGAACAATACGTTCCAAAGATGCAGCATTGGTGCTACCAAATGCCCTTCTAAGGATTTTTTTGATGTACATCAACAGTCACATTGTCTGCCACCTGCAATTGGCCATCAGCAGTTGTGTTTTCTTTTCTTCTTTTTTTTTTCCCTTTCGTTTTAGGTTTGATGAGGGAGGGATTGGCCTCCTATGATGCATGATGCATGGGAGAGTAAGTAAAGAAAAGAGAGGGCATTTTGGCAATTATTTGAAAACAATGGCTTTTTCAATCTTTTTACTTATTTATTTATTTTTTATCTTTGCAAAAAACTTTTCTTTTTCCATTAACCAGGGGTAATTTCGTCATTAGCCATACTGCACACAAATCACTCATAGAGCATACATAACCAGCTTCATATGCATGGAGGAGGCTGAGGATCACACGTAATGGTGAACTACGAGTCGAACTACTCGAGCTCGATTTGTTAAAGCTTGGCTCGTGAACGAGTTCGAGCTGAGTCATTTGCTTAACAAGCCGAGCTCGATTTCACGAGTCGACTCATTTAAATAATCGAGTCGAGTTCGAGTTCACTGAACTCGAACTATTAAAGCTCGACTCGACTTGAAAATGATGTGTAGTGATTTTTTAAATATCCGATTCGTTTTTTAAATTAAAAAACTGGTATATTGACGTTAATTAATTATATAAGTTTTTACAAAAGCTCCTTCAAGTTTGTTGAGTATTAATCTAGTCGAGCTCAATTTATGGCAAAGTTATAGTCCATATATTCAAATTCAAAGGAGGCTAAAGAAAATAAGATCCAAACACTAATCAAAAACTTAGTCTAGAGTTTGAGTGACCAATTCAGAAAAGGAGCCTGAAATCTGACAAGGATCCCATCGGATTACACTTCTACGGGATCTTTCGCCTGGTGAATCCGGTTGGGTTTTAGAGATATGGGTCCAAACTTTGAGTCTGAATCTATAAATGGGAGAAACGAATAATAAGTGGGATGTGGTAAGTATAGATTTGAACTGGTTGCATGATCTACTAAATTAATTGATTTTCTTTGGATGTATGTGTAAGATAATTTTATGACTTGCAAAATTTGACAAGGTTTATTGATTTTACACAATGATTGAATTCAAAAACTGATTTCTAGAATGCAATTGAATAATCTTTACACGCCCAATTTAATGCATGAAGATAAGGGATGAGGGAAACACTTTCCCTTCTTGGACCTGGACGATGAACCATGTGGAAAATTCGCCAAGATGGGATCGCTCATGAGAATTCCAAACATCAAATGAATTATAACTATAATCAAAACACAATAGCTCTGCTAAAATTGCTAATAAAATTCCCTATACATCAAACATCACAAAGAATGAAATCTTGCAAGAATTATAGTGAGAAGTACTCTTTACTTATTATTACAACAACACAATCCAAAATAATGGTGACATTAACGAATCAAGATCACCTTTCTGCACCCACTGCATCTATAGCAAAGAAGGAAGTAAGAGATCAGCCTGTACCCAAAAATGAAGACCGCCATCACCCCCAAATTGCTCCATTTCTCTGAGAGCCTGATTCCTTGCTGCGCTAGCAACTGACTGCCATCCATGGCGCAGATCCCCTGCTCCTTCTCCAAGCACCTGAATCTGTCGCTCCCATACTCATTGATTAAGAAGGCTTCAAATGGGTACTTGAAGAGACTCATATAGTGCATGAAGAGCCAGTACTTGGGTATGTTGTTCTGTGCAATGAAGTACCCTGAGAAGAGGAAGAAACAGCCCATGAAGCCGGAAACCATGGAGTTCCCCATGATGAAGTTGGGCACGGCGGCGCTGAAGCAGACGACGAAGGAATTGGCCATGAGCAGCACCATCCACACCACCAGGAGGAAGTAGAGGAACCCCAGGATGTCCCTGCGGAGGCCTACCAGCCAGTAGACAGGGGTGGAGTACAGAACTCCCACCATAAGCAGGAATGGCAGGAAAACCAGAGCGTTGGCCAAGGCGTAGGAGGCCACCCTGTAAGCTCCCCTCGAGGTCTCCCTCATCAGAATCTTCCGCTCTTCTAGGAAGATGGGGAGACCCTCCGTGGTCGACGAGAGGAGGAATGTGAGCGTGAACGCGAAGAAGCCGATCTTCTCCCTCCACCCGCCGCCGTTGAGGAAGATGGTGCCGAGCGCGAGTCCGGCGACCGTCGACTGAACCGTCCTGGCCGTGAAGAGCTGCTTCGTCCTGAGAACGTTCTTGCAAAACCTCTCGCTCAGGATGCCCACCTCGTTCACCGCGGAGTTCGCGTAACGGAAAGTTGCAGGTTCGAGTCGGCCATGGCCATCTTCCGGAGCAGCGATTGGTAGTTCTTCCTCAGGGACAGTTTCCAGGGCCTTTCTTCCGCCTTCTCTTTCTTCTTTTGCCTCGATGGGCTTTATTGCCTGAACTACGATCTTAAGGCTCTGAATGACATCCATGGCGAACTCCAGAACGTTGACGTGGGGAGGAATGCAGTGGCCGGATTTAATGAGCTTGACCTGAAGCTCTTCCATGGAACCGTGGTGGACGACGCTGCCGTCTCCAAGAAGGAGGACATGGCTAACGAGCTCGAGGATCCGAACGCCAGGCTGGTGAATGCTCACCACTATGGTCTTCCCCTGGTTTCCCGCCATGAATTTCAGCATGCTCATTACTTGTAAGGCGGAGCCACTATCCAGGCCGGAGGTGGGCTCGTCGAGGATTAGTACCGCCGGATTGTGGACGAGGTCGACGCCGATCGAGACGCGCCGCTTCTCTCCGCCGGAGATCCCGCGAACGTTACCGCCGCCAACACGCGACTCGGCAACGTGCTCCAATCCCAGCTCTGCAAGAAGGGCCTTCACCCGTCCGGCGCGGTTTCCGTCATTGGGGAGCCGGAGACGGGCGCTGTACAGGAGCGTCTCTTCTACCGTAAGCAGCGGATAGAGCGCGTCATCGTCCTGTGTAACGTAGCCGGAGATTCGCCGGTACCTGGCGCCATCCATAGGACGACCATTAACCAACACTTCTCCGGAGAGCCTCCCAGGAAGTTCCTTTCCGGCTAAGATCTCTAGCAGCGTCGATTTACCGGCGCCGCTCGGCCCCGCGATCGCCAGGATCTCTCCGATCCTGGCCTTGAAGCTCACTCCCCGGAGGATGCTTCTGGAGGTGGCCGTGGTGCAGGAGGAAATGGAGCGCCATGGGAGCCATGATGTGGATGTGGCAGTGGGAGGGTGCAGCATGTAGGATAGGTCGACGGTTTGCAGTTCATATGTGGGTTTCCGGCGTAATTCCTTGCCAGAATCTCTGTCTTTGACAGGAGAATCCATGGGCGAAAAAGAACGGAAAACTGAAACGGATTTTGGGCTCAAGTTGCGAGGATGACAGAAACAGAGACAAAAGGAACCTGTGAGGCAGAGAGAGAGAGAGAGAAGATCGTAGAGGGAGGTGGAGAAGAAGGTTGGTGCGGCTTAAGATGGAGGTGAGCTAACTCACCAAATTCTCAAATTACATTTCTTGCATGTCTGTATATGGGTACCGCCATGGCTGAGCTCCTTAGAGAAAGAGGGAGAGAGAAAGCAAATTTAAATATGATATGCGTTTGGTACTGCCATTGTACCTATAATCTAGTTGGATCATTCTTACCTTTTAACTTTCTATAGATCAAATTATCTTGTATTGTCAATTGCTATAAACTACCATGTACCGAAGTTATTTGGTAATCCAAAAATTAATGGCAGAAACTGCATGAAATTTCTTAGGCTAAAAAGAAAAAAAATATTTCCCTTCAAAATAACAAACAAGTGCTTGCACTTGTAGTTTATGAATTAATGACAGATGATGAAGATTCCTTTTCTCCGGTTAAATATGAAAAAAAACCAACCTAGTAATCTAGCATCTAAAAGGATATATATATATATATATATATATATATATGATTAAATTCCGTGATGGCAGTCACTATTTTCACTTGTGGTTAGGCTTTGGACCCGATTGTAGGAGTTTCCTGAATCTTTGGTTGTACCAACTCGGCCTTATGGTTCAACAAACAACATGAAAGTATAGGCATCAATTGAAAGCCAATAGCAGCGCACTTTCTGGAGTTGAGAACCAGAGATCCAAAAAACAAGTGCTTTCAAATTTAATGCTTTAGATCGATCGTCATGGGCAAATTGGATAGTGTAGAATGGATTTATATAGTTAAATTTAATAAAACTCCTTTTTAAATTATTTTTTCCATCGATGTGTATATTTTTCGGGTTGCTAAAATTTGGCATGTCTGTGAACGATGATTTTCGAACGACAACCAAATTTCATATACATTTTTTTAAATCTTTGATCTGGAATTGAAGCTGAGCCATGACTAACAACTTGTCCAAGGACAATATCATTAGAAAATTAAGAATGATAAAGTCCCCACTTGATCCAAGGTCTTCAATTTCAAAGATCTTGACCCAGATGCAGGGATTGAGTCAGGAATTTTTTATTTCACAGGAGGGGGAAGCCGAATTATAATTTCAAATTTTTAATAATAGGTCGAAATATATTTTTCAATTTTTTTATACAGGTTAATGAAATTTTTTAAAACTTACAAAATGTAGGGTGAGAGGTGATGAAGTCGACTTCATAAAGAACTGCTTCTTGGCCAGGAATCGGTCAGTGATGGATTCTTGAACAACTTATTATTATGACAAACGTTACTAAATCACTTATTAGCAGTATGAAATACACATATATTAGGTTTTTAAGATTAAAAAAAAAAATCTTAATCTTCTTCACACATTGGGTGTTTAACCTACCACCTCCTCCATTATAGAATACTTTTTTTTGTGCTGAACTGTATGTTGGTGTTTTGAACATAATTTTGATTTCAAGTATGAAGAACAACTAAAAAATGATCCAAATACTTGGCACAAAGATATTCTAATTTGCCATATTGTTAGCTTCAGTTGGAATCTAGAGAATCTGAACCACAACATAACATGAAATACATGCACGTATGACCCTAAATATTTCTTAAGTGTAAAACCATTTCCAAGTCTTCTCCACACATGGAATATCATATTAATTAGGAGTCTGGTGTACACAAGTTGAAGGAAATCAATATTCTTGTCATCTTTGGTGAGCTAAATATAGTTTCACGCTACTGAACTTTTAAAAAACTTTACGAAACGTGATAGAGCCAACATAAACATGCAAAATGAACTACAAATCTTTGTGTCCAAAATTGGGAGAACCAACACAATCCTTAGTTGTTAGGTGTGTTCAGGTCTCGAAGCAGCCCTAGACTTTTGGATCATGAGGAAAGAAAGAATAGCCTTTGGCTTCTTCGGGGTGTCTCTCTTCAACACACATTTCGTTACATTAGGTGGTGAGAACATTTTTTTACTAATGAAATATATGTTCCCATAATAGAAACTACTCTATTGTATTAATCAGACTTGATGTATTATTATTATTAAATGATTGTCCAGATGCCTCATCATGGTTGAGCGAAGAAATTGCGCCAACAAGGGTTTCATACACGAAGCTACATGGTTGGTTGAGACTTTAAGTTGAACGAAGTCAAGCTACCAGCTGTTTCTTATTTTAAGTTGAGTAAGGAAGAGAGTAGGTGGGATCCGGTGAAAACTTGTGTAAAGGACTATTACAGATGCCCTTTAAATCTGTGAAGCAAATCTTAATTTTAATTTTAAGTTGTTTTCACTTCACACGGTCTAAATTGATAATTTGATAAATCAATTAAAACCTGCGCATAAGTTTCAGAAATCAATTGTCATAAAATATCTCGATTTAGTGAAAAAAATCACATTTTTCTTCCAAACAATATATATATACATCGTCTTTGAATGTATTTGAAACAACTAAGATGTGAATGACGCTTGTACATAGAGAGAGAGAGAGAGATTGCTAAGGACAAAATCACACGTTAAAGGACAGAACAAGAAAGAAAAACAACTTGGAACAACAAAATCTGAAGGACTAAGTACATCGCTATCATGGTTCTTCCCGTTTGCTCTTCTTTTTGAGTGAGTGAGAGAGAGAGAGAGAGAGCCTGTCCGTGTCAAGGACAAGATCACACGTTAAAGGACTCAAACAAGAAATCAATAATGTCGGACAAGTAGAGATCGACGCTTTTCTTATCATAATTCATTATATATATGAGGAAATCGAAATTTGTTTTCAATTAATTTGATGCATCATACGGGTTAAAGCAGTCGCTGAAAGAAAGAAGTTGGTTGATCTGCCCATTGACCTTGCCTCTCACCTGTCTCAACCAACACTGGTTTTGCTTCTTCGTCCAACTTTGATGGGATACAGCAGCAACCCCTGCCCTTTTCTTCCCCTTCGAATGCTGACGACCTAAGAGATGCATGTTTCCATTAACTTGTCTCCTTTTGCTTTCAACAGATCGTGCAGGTAAATGCAAATCAGATTTACTTCTTTCTGTTTTCAACTGATGACTCTCCTTTTTCCTTATCATGTTTGAAAGTGGGACGGTAAATTAAACAGCTCATTTCATGATTAATGGCGGTAACTTGGCCGTCGGAGGCTGAAAAATGAATAATGGCAAGCAAAAACAAAATTGGTTTTAGTGGTTGAGAGAAAGAAATCTGATATCTGATCGGAGAAGGAGCAAAAGGCCGATCTATGGGGCAACTTCTTCCCCTGGATTAGGTATGAGAGGCATCGCGTAGCTGGTCAAGTTGGCGAGCTGGTGAAAGTCTAATGGGTGGATGCACGACAATATACTTGATTGGAGTCTTGCTCCTACCCAGGTCTTAAAGTAGACTTCCAACCCTGGTGACAAAGGTGAATGGAAAGAATTTCAGCCTCTTCGAGCTATCTCCCTACGACTTAAGCATGGTTCCACGGCTCCAGTAATTAGCACCATCCACTTGGCTAAGGGCTCTTCTTACGACACTCAATCTGGAACAGAAGTCAAGAGCCTAATACTCAACAAGCATTTCTCTTTAGAAATGAAATAGAAGAAGAATTGTAATTGACAGTTGAGGCAGTCTATTGATGTGCAAGATAGAGGAGGATTGTCGGTGCGAATAAATTGGTGACTTCTCTATCCTTTGCTTGCCTCTCAAGTGACTCGCTCACATGTTTCTTGCTCAATTCTAAATTGGAGAAATGAGTGTCCAATGATTATGAGGTCAATCAAGACGTTCATCTTCCTAGTGGAATCTAAGGTTTGTAAGCTGTCAACCAATCTCAGGCTTCAAACTTTGATAGAGTAGGGCTTGATGTTGGCACCTGTTCATAATGATCAAAATGAAGCGAATTCAATCAAACAATAAGTGGCACCGTAGAGTATCGCCCACAAACTGGAAAGTCCTACCAATTTGAAAGATGCACCTCAACATTATGATTTCCATTTTACTAATCCATCAACTGAAAGCTTCGATGGCTATACCAGTTCATAAAAGTTTAAACACGCCCTGGTGAGCTTATTTTCACACAGCAAACATTTACATAGGTGACCAACAAAAACGGGCAAAGATGTGGCAAACAAAACTTTGGACGTTGTGCATGCACGGCAGCAGACAAACAGCTTCTACACATATGTGAAAACCATTGGACTGGCTAGTTCTAATGCTTTTTCACGTCCAAAGAACTTCTCTACAATCCGAAGTGCAAATTCCATAGCTGTGCCGGGCCCCCTGCTTGTTATCAGATTCCCATCGATCACCACCCTGTTCTCAATATCACTTTGATCAGAAAGCTTGTTGCACAGGGTTGGATATGCAGTCGCCTTCTTTCCCTGTTTAGGAATGACAAAGTGAGCAACATGCTTCAAACACATAAGAACAAGAAAAATGAAATGATCCAGAAAGTTTTAGCAACCAGAACAAAAAGTATTTTTTTGTGATGAACCATTAAAATGAGATCTGAATTCAATGTAAGGCATGAATTTCCCAAATCTATGCATTTTTAGAGGCCTTTTGACTTAGGCTTTTTCACCAACTCTCCAATCAAAAACTACTATTTTACCATGAAAACTGTGATTTTTTGTGGCTGAATTAAACAAACATCAAAGAGGTTATTTCTATTATAGAGAGATCATTAGCAGACAGATTTTATTGCTCTGCATGCCCACTTTGATTGCAAAGTGGTGTACATACGCATGCAATTCACTTTTCTGGCAACATGGACACGTACTTCCCTTGCATTCACCATCTCTTGTCAAAAAATTTTTTCTTCTCTCACGATGAAACAAGCACGACCTTGGTGTTTCTTCACATGGAAATACCCTGTGCATTTAGCAGGTGAGACCATAGCAGTGGAGGAGCCATAAAAATTTGCTGGAGGGACACTTGTTTAAAAAAACTCAAATCCGGTGGGGCACTTATATATATATAAGGATAAATATTTAAGATTCTCATTTAAAAATAAAAAACTTTTAAGAGACTGGTGTGGGCAACTGCCCACACTAGTCACCATGTGGCTACGCCACTGGACCATATGTATCACAGGTCTTCTTCTGACCGACTAAAATAATGTCATGCCAAGTTTAAGCTGACAGCGAAGTATTCTTGGAAGATAACACACGAGAATTAAATAAAGAATATCTTCCCCCAAATACAAATGCTAAGCCCCAGGAAATTTTACACAAGAAATTTATGAAAGGCAGATCAAAACAACTCTCAGACATGGAATTTCATGCTGAAACATTAATTTAGCATTATCTTTCAGTGTCAATGAAATAAGCTGACGACCCTCAGTAAAGTAATGGCTTTAGTTAGCAGAATCTCAGAACGTTCAAGACAAAGACTATGCTTGCTTTAATAGCATTACCTTGAGTAAACCATGGGGTTCAAATACCAGTGCAGGGGATGCACATATTGCGCCATACGGTTTATTTGATTTTGCTTGCTCTTTTATCAAGTTTGTCAGCTTTTCTGAACTTGCAAAGGTTTGAGCACCTGGAAGTCCACCCTGAAAACACAACACTCGTTGGTACCAGATTCTGTTTGCAGATAGATGACAGTAACCAAGACAGGAAACAAAAATTGAAGGTAAATAAAAAACTAAAAAAGAAATCAATCCAATTGGAAGTACCTCAAAACAGGACAACCAATGGTTCAAATATTTTATTCATTTACCGGTGTGGAGGTCTTTCCCATATCTTTCAAAGAAGAAGATAAAATCATAAATGCATTTGCACCTTGCACAAATTTGACAATTGAAGTACATCAACTAACCGGCAAAACAATCAGATCATAAGGAAGCTCAGCAGCCTCCTTGAGAAACATATCAGCGACCAGTTTAACATTCCGTGAAGCGACAACTTCTAGTTTATCTTCAACTGAAGCCACAATTACATTTGCTTTGGCCCTACGCAAAACGTCAATGATAATTACAGCTTCCATCTCTTCTGAGCCATTAGCCACTGGCACAAGCACCTGTAAGCGACAAAAATGAGCAGAACTATTATTTAATTGTTTAAAAACGACGACGATGAACTCTTATCTCAGTAGTTGCTTTCATTAAAATAAATATCAAGGTTAGAACCTCTACTGGATAATGGAAATAAAACAGGAACAAAATGGGCAAAAAAAACCAACGGTTTACAGCACTATACATTGCATAAGTACATGTTGCAAAAACTACGGATTTTAGCTCCCATGACATGACTAGGAGTCACATATTGTTGGAAACATACATGTATGTATGTGTGTGAGACTTCTAAGTCACATGGGTACTTCAATAAGGTCCACCGTCCACGTACCTATGTCTCTCACATGGGTACTTCAATAAGGTCCACCATCCACGTACCTATGTCTCTGCACCCACATCCAAAGTGGGTAGTTGGACACACTTGGGTATTTTTTAGATTCAAAACTGACCCAAACTGTTTAATTTTATGTGATTTAATTTTTTCCAACTCAGTTTCATTCTATTTTTAGAGTTATTGTTCATTAACATGTAATGTTTTTATTTAAAATCACTTGCTTTCATTTTGATTTTTTTGTGTTATTTTGCATATATACATGTATATATATTATCCTACCGTAGCCTCGTACCCACAATTTCTAAAATTATCATATCTGTATCATACCTGTACCCATGTGACTTATGTATGAGTGTGCATGTGTGACTAAGTCCCTAAACGACACCAATGAGGACATGTTGGCTGCCATCATTTCAAATACAAATGGATCAAACAGCTCATTTAGAAAATAGTAAACCGACATTTTTTCCATCTATTGTTTGTAACGTGTGGAATGTACGATTCCCTCGACCAACAAATACACTTCCTGCAAGCGTGCTCCATTCACAACCCTCCACATTTGCAAAATAACTAAATTAAGCTACGATTTCAAGAAAATTACAAACACAACACCATGGATCAAACACCCACTCTCAAAGCACAAGGCAAACCTGAGGAGAACCGCTGTATGACCAGCCTGCTGCATTCAATTCACGTACAAGGTGCTCCTTGTTGTGATTCGAGTATAGCAGCTGCAGAATAAAACCCAGAAAATATGGTTTAGCATTACAAGGAGACCAAAGTGCTCGTTTCATGATGGACATCAGATGGAACAAACATCTGAAATAGAAAGGAGTGTAGCATCACAATTATAACCAAATACTGGGTTTAGTCCCCATTGCTGAAACATTCCAAACCAAGAGGTAATATCACAAGGGATTGGACGTATGAAAGAAGAAAATATTCTCGCAACCAAATGTTTGGTTCATCACCATTGCCACAAATACTTGAAATTCAAGAGGCCAAATATCTAAGGAAAAGAAAACAAGAGTGGCATCACAACCCAAATATTTGGTTTAATCTTATCGCTCCAAACGAAACCAAAAGGTAACCTCACCAACTACAGCGTCTGGAAGGTTCAAACGCATGTCCGGACAAGAAGGGTGTAAATTTAAACAGAGATCTGGACTCACCAAAGGCCCAGCAACCTCATCCCGTTTTTCTTTCCCAAATAACTGCTCAACTAAAACCAACGCAAACTCCATGGCTGTACCAGGTCCGCTGCTGGTAACAACTTTACCATCTTGTTGAACTCTTGCGTCCACTGGTACCGCAGACGATAACTTATCCATAAATGAAGGATGGCAAGTCGCCTGCAAATTTAAGCACGCAGAACATGGCAATAAGAAAGGGATACATGGTACTTGATGACCGGGGCATGAAACTGCTTTATGCTTGAATACCAACTAAAATTCAAAGGAGACCCCAATGAAGACTGACAATCTAATCACCAAAACTCGAAGCATACCTTCAGACCATTCAACAGACCCCATTTGTCAAGAACGACCGCCGGCGAGGCACAGATCGCAGCATAAGGCCGCCCATCTGCAGCATGTTTCTTCACAATGGTCTCTAGAGCTTGGCATCCATGGAAATTAGCAGCACCAGGCATCCCGCCCTTTGATTAATGCCCCCAAACGGTTCAACATTTAACATAATGAGTTCAAAGCCATGAAACCGAACATATAGCTTCATAATCAATGAAGAAAACCCATAATCATTACCGGAAGAGCGATTAAATCAAAAGGGGTATCAGAGAGGTCCCGGACGAGAGCATCGGCGACGAGCTTCACCCCCCTGGATGCCACGACCTGGAGCTCCTTCTCCACGGACGCGACCGCAACGTCCGCTCCCGCCCGCCTCAAGACGTCGATCATGATGACGGCCTCCATCTCCTCCGTCCCGTTGGCTATAGGAACCATCACCTTAAGCAGGCAAATACTCAACTCAGACACTCAATATTCTCCACTTCAGAGAGAGAGAGAGAGAGGGAGAGGGAGAGAGAGAGAGAGAGAGAGAGAGAGAGAGAGAGAGAGAGTACCTTCTTCTGCAGAGCGGCCATGGTGGAGAATAGCCTTCTTCCTGTTCTTCTTCTTCTTAAAAATGGCGGCAGAAGCGTGAAGGGAGCAGCAGCAAAAGCAGGAGCAGAAGGATGGAGAGAGAGACTTCGAGAAGGGTTCAAATAGCGGAGGAGGGGGACTGGGGAGGAGAGGACGACCATGACTGAACAGGTGGTGGTATTTGTGTAATTTCTCTTATAGCCTCGGTGGCCCCTGGGGTCTCGTTATCGATAAAAGGAGTCAGCAGGAAGAGCAGTAAGCTGCTACGGCCATGGTTGAACCTTAGAAGTTTGAAGCTCTTCTTCAAGCCACTTCCTTTTGGCATTTTCTTTTTACAGTTTTCTGATATAACAGAGAAATGGATCTTGCGGGCAACGCATCTCGTCGACGCTGGTGGAATCACTTCCTCTCGACAATGTAAAATTTCGATACTGAAGCTCCTTAGATTTCAGTAACACTTACCGGGGTCTAAACACTATGGACTAAATCTTCAGAACTCCACAAACTTTAAAACTATATAAACTCTAATATTTTAATACGAAAGTTCATTTTAGATAATATAATAAAAAAGTTTTTAAGTTAATTAAAATAAAAAATCTTTAAAATATTTTAAAATAGTTACGAATCAATTTGCCATCGACTTCATTTGAATCGGTCAATTGAGTCTGATTTTGACAACCTTGATTTGAACCAGTGAAGCTCAGTTCCGTCATTTGAGGGGCCCTAATAAGACTCAGGAAAATTGTTCTCTTTGGGCTTAATTTTATCTGATAAAATCTTGAAATACAGGAAACGTTAGCTTACAATCTTCGTTTTATTCGAACTTTTCACGAAAGGTAAAATGATCAGTTTTTGACATCGCACGTGAAAACATAAGCCAAAGAGAGTTCCTAAAAAAGTTTCGGACTAGGCATTTACTTGTTAAGAACTAGTCCAATGACACCTTGAGCATTCAGAAAATTTATGTAGATCATGCATCTCCATCTAAGTCCAAGGCTCTCAAACAGAGACTGAAGGCTCCGCAAACATAATTCCCCATCTTATAGTCGCTTCACCTCTACCATATTGCTTTCCGCTCTGTACAGCTTGTAATATTTGTCAAGTCATTCTTCTTCCTGTTTCTTAATCACAAGTCGCTTCCCCTACCCCTTTCATTTACAGGTATCAAATTCCTGTGGGGTATAATTGGCTTCCCACAGTTTTAATCAAGTCTTTTACCAATAAACGGCTAACAGCATCTAGCCACTCGAAATTGGCAAGAAAAAAAAAAAGAAAAAAGAAAAAAAGCACCACCCACTCAACTTAAAGGTTGTAACAACAAAAATTTATGAATTCAATCTTTGCATACTCTGGTACGGGACTCCATAACTCCAGCCAGAAAGGATTGGGTGGGGAAGACATATTATCGCCAATTCAACAATTTAGACGGTAACAACATAGTATTGGGGATGTCAATCTTTGAACAGCTTCGACTTCACCATGCCTGCTTTCATAAACAAGAATGAGCGCTGCCCATTTTTTAGCGCCTCATAGATTAAATGAAACAAATGAGGGATGATAAGATGCACGCTATGAATTAGTCGCTCAATCGTCATCTTTTCCCTGTTGGTGAATGCTCAGAAAATAGGCTAAAAAAAAAAATCTCAAAACGATAACGCCAAGACAAGAGCCTGGAAACAGACTAGTTGGTGTCCTTCCATAAGAAGACCCCATTCCAGAAATTGGCTGGCTGCATTCACATGAAGGGCTCACAAACTCTGCCAACTGCAAAACAGAAAATTGTAAAGAGAAGGATGAAAAAAGATTTACCTGATACTCAATCCACAGATGATGCACAGAGACAATTGATAGAAGGAAAAAGTTCCGAACACAAATGCTGCATAAAGACCAACCGGAGATGGACAAGAGAATCACAATTGCCAGAGGCATGAGATGCTGACACTTGAAGCAGAAGGGAAGAAGTGAACATTTGAAGAATATTACATTTGGGCAGCCGATGAGATTAAAGGGAGCAGCATAACCGCAAAAGCAAAGCCGAAGACGGAAAAGATTTGAAAAAGGGAAACAAGTTGTCTGGTCAGCATGGAGGGAAATGTGACAGTTTGCAAAGCGCCAAGCAGCAACCGAAAGCACCAAGTGTAGCATTCAATAGCCTTGGTGCTTAACTGGGGTAGCTGAATGATTCCGTGAGGACCTATAAGCCTATAACCACTGGCAGCATGATTATACAGAAACTTATGACAGCAACAGGGCATGATTTTGCAGGTCCTCACCAGTTATCCTGATATAGAAGGTTAAAGATTTTACTGTGAAGTTCAGTTTTGATGCATTTAGAAGAAAAAGCAGCAAAGAAAGGAGAAGTCTAGGCGTAACATCCAAATTATGTGACCATACACCAGAAATTGTTAGAATAACACACGAGAGAGAGTTTTTATTAATCTAGAAACATGATTAGAAACATCTCTAGATAAAAAAAGAAGAAAAATTTCACCGCATTCATTGACTAATAACCAACATAAACAGCAGCATTAACGACAAAACAATCATCATTTTTATCGCCCATTTCCTCCAGACAAGTACCACTTGAGCAGATCAATCCACCATCAACAGCCTCAAAACTCACAACTTTGCCACTGCAAGAACCCAATAAGTATACAGCAACATCAGCTGTTGCAAGTAGAATTCAAAAAGACATTGAGCTTGTCACAGGTTTCAGAGGAGAAGACACACAACACAAAGCCAGGCATCCACAAGGACCATGCTATATGAATTTTTATGGAACTTTCTAAATCAAACTCATGCCATGCCCTTACCTGCAAGCTGCAACCATATCTATGTAACACAAGATGGTACCCTATCCGCAGAATGGAAGGTAGCATGAAAGATGGTAACATATCACTCAATTTACAATAAAAAAACTAACCTCAGTAGAGAAGTTTTCTTCCACAGAAGTAAAAAAGAATCAATAAATAATTTCTTTGAAGATAATCAAATGTATAAAGGCACGCTCTATCATCATCACTTAAATGAAAAATTTAAATGTATTTGAGTGATGAAGACAATTGGTAACACAGTTTGAAGTGACCTGGATCTAAACTGACGAGTGCTGGGTAGCAGATTTCAAGCCACCAGGAATCTAGCTTTTCTTGGCACCCAGACAATTGGTAGCATTAGACATGGATACATAAACCCCTCAATGGTTTTGAAAAACCATCATTATAGCGCTAAAATATCCCCACTTTAGCACATTATATCTGCGTATATGGAACCCAAGCGTAAATTTAAGGTTGAGGCATCACTGCACCAGCTACAATAGTCGAACTCCGAACTGAACCTTTGTTCGATATGACTTGTCCCAACCACTTTTATCCAGCTGTAGCTATTGTCGACGGAAAGCTATGAACCAGGATATCTGATAGTTTTGATTGCCTTACTTTTAGCCCTTCCTGGTGACCTTTTTCTATTTGTCGACTTCCACTTGCTCTCCTGCTCTACTGGTCTCTATCATACTTGAAACAGGCACAGGGCCTATATTTCGATAGTCAATAGCTTTCTTTAAGGGATCCATGTAATACCTTGCAAGCTCAAAACAGGAACTAGACCTTCACCCGTACCTACTGACTTATTCCTCGTTTCCTTTTTTGTTCCCTACAATACACAACCTGAAGCCCTGAAGATTGACACAGGGCCTTGTTACGATGCGTAACTCGTGCCCTTGCTAAAGAGGGATATGTATTTTATGGCACATGAAAAGAGAAGTACTCCAAGAGAAGGATCATAATATATATATATATATATATATATATATATATATATATATATATATATATATATATATATACAAGCAGAATAGAAAGTTGTTACAAGACTAAAGTCACTAAATTATTGAATTTATGAATCTATGCTTCAAGTATTAACACCAAATTTGAGCCAATGTTAATTAGTGAAGCCAAACATGTGTACATGTAGTTATATATATATATAGCAAACAAGCAGAATAGCAAGTTGTTACGAGACTAAAGTCACTAAATTATTGAATTTATGAATCTATGCTTCAAGTATTGACACCAAATTTGAGCCAACATTAATTAGTTAAGTCAAACATGTGTACATGTAGTTGGCCGTGACAAAACTAAAATTGCATTTGGTGAGTTGGAGCAGCATCAACACCTAGTGGGGGTGTGACACGGGTGGGGCAACTTCCTTACAGAGTTCGCTATACAAGTAGCATGAGCCATGTAGATAAAGTGCTAAACTATCCCAATTTGGGATGATAAATAGCAACTCAAAAGGACTAGTTCAAAAGTCCAAAGATAAAACTTATAAAAGCAAGGAGATTCTTAACATCATTCCAAATGAAAAGTTCCTCTGATATTCTTATCACACCTCCAAAGAAAGAATTGGAATTTCCTCCGTGCTCTCTCAGCAATATTTACCTCATGATGCCATCAGGATTTAAGGATGCTAGATGAAGAGCAACACAACTTAAAATGGAAGCTAAGTTGTGGCTACATAAACTGCTTATGTTTCAATTGAAGATCACCAATAACATTTAACAAGCTGAACATGACAATTGCAGCAGCAACCCGATAATTATATCAGGTTGAAGCCGCAGACAAGGGATCATTGGGAGAACATCCATTTGTCAGTGCACTGCCTTCCGTGACATCTATTTCTCTTTTGAATGATGTCTGTAAGATCAATTGAAGATCACCTATAACATTTAACAAGCTAAACATGACAATTAGAGTAGCAACCCAATAATTATATCAGGTTGAAGCCGCAGAACAGGGATCATTGGGAGAACATCCATTTGTCAGTGTTCTGCCTCCCGTGACATTTATTTCTCTTTTGAATGATGTCTGTAAGATCGACAGGCCTAACATTAAGTCAGCAAGATGACATTCATGATAAACAAGCAATTTCCGCAGAAGAGCTGCTTGTTCCTTTTAGTTACTGTACTTTAAGTTAACATGTCAGACGACCTGTTTTTTCAGATACTGCAAGTGGGTGTAAATGCACATGGTATGCTACCTAAACACCGGGTATCATAAGAAAAGCAAGCGGACAGAAAATGTTACGCTGAAAAACCCAAAAAATGTAAAACCAACATTCTAAATGCATCAAGGGAGCGAGCAAGCATGATGACAAGAAGACTAACGGAGCGTCTACGTCCACATGCACAAAAATCATAACAAAGACGGAAGAAGGAAAGCTAATCGCATTTTGCTACTTGAGATAAAATAACAAAGGTGAAGAACTCACTAGGGGAACACAGATTTCACTTTCTCAATATCGAGGTGTTGCTGCACGGAACGAGGGACGCCCAACTTGATCTTGAGCTTCATATGCTCAGGGCTCGCCCCTGGGATAGACCCTGCATCCCAGACGAACTTCAGGAAATGAAGATAAAGACCAAATTCAATATAACAACATATCTGATATCTCAATTTAAGCTGGCTCGAGCAACCGGTTTGACGGACTCCATCCTTCCTTGAATCTCGATTGAACACCTAAAACAGACCAGAAAGTAGGATATGATCTAAGAACTAAGCGCAAGTGCATGTAACTTTGTCAATTCCCCTTCAATCTGAAACATTTCGATCTATGAAACGTTACAAAATAAGCAACACCCGCCACAGCTTTACGGATTCTTCGATAATTATACTAAGAGTAACAGGTGCATGGATGAGCTTCAGTGTTGAGAGCAATTGGAATATGCTACCGGTGTAAATTATGCAACACCGAGGCCCATCTTGTTGTTCTGGAATTAAAATGCTCTAATTTATCTGATAGTCGCCAATTAAAATGGAACGCTTTCCCCGTCTCTATTATCGCTGTTGCAGCCGTCCATACGCTCAGCAAGCGTCTCAAACATTCGCAGGGAAGTGATAGCGCTATAATCCCTCATGGGTAGACAAAATTTGACGGGCAATTTCCAAGATTTACCTATTCTGAAGGCCGGAATGGAGTTAGACGCGATGGCATCCCTGCAAGCTCTCATGGCAGCAGCTGTGATATCCTGACTGATACCGACAGTTCAGCAGTCGGAAAATGGCAATCCGGAGAAAGAGAGAGAGAGATTTCTACCCGTGTTGGTCGTAACCGACTCCCATCTCTACAAACAAAAGTTTCATGGCAGAGTCAGCAGAATCCCCCCCATGAACGGCTTCAGTCTCTTTCTGCGCGTCCATTTCTGTCGCTTTGATTGCGCAGGGGACTTGAGGAAATGGGTTGCCAAGGAATCGAGCAGACGATGGATGGTGGATTGGAGAAGTTGAACCGAATCTGGTGGGGAGCAATGCGATGGAGATGGGGGCACCAGCAACGGCACGCGGCGGTAAAGGAGGAGGAGCAGCAAAAAGGCGGCTATGGGGAAGCCCGAAGGAGCAACGTAGGCTCATGGTCCAACACTCCACAGGCGCAGGCTGCAGCAGCGTCGGGCGCCCCCGCCCAGTCTGGGGCGCTGTTTTTATTTACCCATTGCTGCCTTGCCCTCTCGAGAAATTTTCGTTTACGGGCTTAGTTTTTCAACTATAGTTGCAGTAAGAAACCAGTTTTATTTACGACATACTTGTCAACCATAACTTTCCTTTTATTTATTTATTTATTTATTTTTTTACGGACCGTGCGTCATCAATTCCATAAAATTTATGGATGTTACTTTTCTAAATTACAAATGCTAGCATATATGGTATTTAAAATGATCGATATATTATAGAACCATACAAGTTTCAAAACAATCCTGAATCATGAAAATAGGAAAAAGGGGTATGACTTTCACCTCTTTTAGGCGGTGTACCAATGGGCTTTAATTATTTGTTGTCTTAAGAGGCTTTTGATGCTTTGGAATTGTGATTTCATAATGAAAATTCTAAAACCTTAATCCCTTTTCAAACTAGAATGAAATCAAAATTCTAGGTTTCAGTTTTCTAATTCCATAAACAAAATATTTCTTTTGTTTAATAATTCTAATTTCTTAAAAAATAAGTATTTTGATCCTAAAATTTTATGGTTTTAGATATATCAAACGTTCTCCCTTACTATCTAGGTTTTATTTTACATATATCGATACAGATCAAAAGCAGTGTAAACAACATTGGCCTGAATCAGGCGATTTAAGTTGAACCAATGGCAAATTCCTTTGATTTTACAACGGATTCAAGAGTACTACAAGTCATTTTTTAAATATTTTAAGTCTTTCATTTCTAATTTTTTTTTTAATGCATACCTTTTTCTAAATGTTTTTTAATATTCTTGGGCAATCCACAATCTGTTCAGCTAAATTTATGAATCGTCGAACCGAATCATAAAATTGGTAGGCTTGTGAATAAGGTTTCAAGTCAACTCTTCATAATTTGTAGTTTTTTTGACAAAAAGTCTCCCAACTTTTGCTTATTGCCTCATGATCAATACGAACAAATCCTGCATGTTCCAGCAAATTAATACATGCCCCATATTTAGGCCTCATTTTTGGCCATAATGTTCAAAGGAGGCCTTGAGATTCTCATCTCTTTATACAAGTCCCGGTTTTCAGGGAAGATAGAAAGAGAAGAGAGAGAAAACATGTCTCCGTTTATATAAATCAAACTGACGACAGTCCTTCTATCAATTTCACCTCAACTCCTATATATATATATATGTTAGAATAGGCAAACTAAGAATGATTAAATCATATTATTGTTATATAAACTTATTGATTATTAGTTTCATTCTCCATGATACATAGTTGTCTAATTACTGCAAGACTTAGGTTGATATGCAACTCTAAATCGTTTATAGTTGCAAGAGTTTCACACTCGAGCTGGTTGAGTACTCAAGTAATTAATTGAACTTTCCCTGCCCTACGAGGCACCAACTATCAAAGAGAGCGGAAGGATATTCCACCACCTTCGCAACCAATACAAATCGCTGTATTTTAGAGTGCGAACAGAATCCATCTCGAGCATGGTGCCCATCGCGCAGACTCATGCATCGTCGTCTTCATGATCAACCAACTTCCAGTGTCCATCAGCCCCTTTCTTCATCCCCTTGTTCTTCTCCACCCACCAAGAAACAGGAACAAGGTACTCATCTTTCAACAAATCCAAATGCTTATTAACCAGAGCTATGTCTCTGTCCACTTGAAGCCTGAACTCACTGCTTCTCGTGCCTTGTGTTCCGGCAATGCCATGAAGGTAAGCTTCCAAATTATGCCAACTTGAGAAGTCTCCAGGACCCTTGAGGTAGGGAGACTTTCTAGTGTCGATGGTTAGCTCCACACCAACTTCCTCATATCCCAGCAGTGGGTATGCCGGCACTATGTCCGGCGCGTTTGCGACGCGCAGCAGACGGAGAGAATCGATCTTGGAGAAGACCTGCCGGAATGCGGCGTCTCCGACCTTCGGCGACGCGAAGACGAGGACGGACACCGGGATCTGCCTGTCAAGTATAATGCCCCGCACCTTGTTGATGCCATTAGCCGCAATGTCCATTGCACTGAGGGTGGACAGCGCAGCACCTAGGCTGTGGCCTGTGAAGGTTATGCTCAGTTCTTCGTCCTTGTGCAACTCGATGAGACGCTTCACCTCGTTCAATAACTGGGATGGATTTTAGTGATAGAAGATTGTGTTAATGAAGATTCAGATTGCTTACACTGATTAACAACCATGCATAAAGTTCAAGACATCCCAATATCTCTAGCTAAAAGTTTTTATATATTAAGAAACTTTACCATTTCAGTCTAACACTTCTATTTATCAGTTTAGCATGAGAATTATGAGTAAACATTAGGATTATACATAGCTCAAAAGAAAACAAAAGTCACTTAAATTCTTGAAAAAATATCTGACATATTTATGAATGTTAAAATAGTATAAAGCACGCGTTGAATCAAGTATTTTCATGAAAATTATTGATTTTCCACTCTCAAAAAGATGATTGATTGAGTACTTGATATTTTTTTAATTGAATCACTGTTTAAGATAAAATTTATAACTATAAATGGCATAACAATGCATTGATATATAATTTATTATAAGAGAGAGAAGAAGGTTACCTGATCTCTTGCACTAGTTTGATTGTAAGGCGAGCGAGGGTCGTTGGAGGTATAGATGGACAACCATCCCTCATGCACCTTCGCCGCCTCTCCGGTGGCGCCTACCGACCACCTGCTCTCATCCCCGGAGAAGAGCTTCGATGGCGAGACCAAGTTGAATTGAAGGTCGTTGATCCACTCCAACGGCCTGCTCGTGCCCCTCCACGCCACCACGATCTCCCTCCTCCCCAGCTGCGCCTTTCCGGCGTCGGTGGCGACGGCCACGAACCCCATCCAATTGGACTCCCTGTTCCACGCCTCCCTCGACAGCGACTTCACCATGAGCGCCTCCGGCACCGGCACGCTCGACGTCGCGTACAGGTTCTTGGTCACCTCGTAGTAGGAGGCGCTCCCCACGCAGCACCTCTCCAGGAGGGTGGCGCGCGCGTACCTGCAGTCGCCGGCGAACCTGGAGAACCTCTCGGTGATGAAGGCGTCGTGGGCCGCCTGAGCCAACTCGCCGTAGTGGATGAGCGTCCGGCGCAGGCCGTCGTCCAGAGGGTCGATGAGGTCCTTCCAGTGGTCGCTGCCATTGAGGATCCTCCATTGACGATTCTTTCTGCCGCTCAATCCCGACATATCCGAGTTGCAGAAATTCCTCTGGCGGCTTCGTTGTTATGAGCAGAGTCGAAATGCTTCAGTATTTATCAACGAAAAGTTCTATTCAGGGGCCTAGATATTTGATAATACCCAAGACAAGACCCATATTTATCCACAAAACGGAAAACATCCCTTTTTCTTTATAACAAAATACAGTAGACTAGCTGTAGAGTCGAGAAAATCACAAACAAGAAGCCTGTATCTGGGATTCTCACAAAAAAGGTAGCCCTTAAATAGAAAAAATCTCCATGCCAGGCCTTTTTCCTTCCGTGCTCTGGGAAGGAACAAGGAATAGTTTCCACTGTATGCATTATCTTCAAAGTCATAAAAAAGAAAGTTTGGTGTAATAAGCAATGCATAAGATGCCTTGTACGCTAGGTGAATAGCTCATATATAACGACATGTAGCATTTATAAATTGGTCAATGTATAATCCCCACCTCTTATTGCCTGGGAATTCAAGTCAATCGGTAAAAAATGATATTATATAAGTTCCTTTCGAATTCAAGTCAATTGGATAAAAAATGATATTATACGATTTCCTTTCTAAAAAAGAAGTTTGGAAGAAGTACAAAAATAATAATAATAAATAAAAACAGTGCAAACAACGTGGCAACATAAATCATGAACTAAATTGAACTGAACAGATTTGATTTGACACCAGCATATGCAATCCCCAAACTTAGAAAGTCTCCAAAGTATAAGAAACAAATATTTTGGGTTTGTATCAAGCACATTTTAAAATTGTGAAAGGCGTGTGACACCTACCCGTGGGGCCTGTCAGAAGCTGGTCAAAAGCCACATGTCATGCATCGGGAACTATGCTCCGCTCCAAGATTAAGGGGCATGTGACTTAGAACAATCTGCTTTATAATAACCAACACCTAAAACACCTAACACTTTGATGATGATTCACAATTCTATATTATCAGATGATTAAAATTTAAAAATATGTTACATGCTCTAAAGATTAAGGTAGATTCATTGAAAAATTACACCCAGTTTGTTTTGAGATTGTAATTTTAATAATGATTTATGTGATGAAAAAAATATATATGTGATTTATGTGATTTTCCATGTAAATAGGCACATCTATGTTGCTAGATACTATGGATATGTTTCGATGAATCGGGAAGCTAGCACCATAATATTGACCGATATATCGGTCGGCCGGCCGGTCGTACAGTTCGAGTCAGTGGTGGAGCAAAATTTTTTTGGCAATGGGGCGTCTAATTGCTGAAGTGGCACAACATATATAAATGAGTAAATAATCGTAAAAAATCTACGTAAAAACAAATACAAATTTTGTTGTTGGGCTTGGGAAACTACCCACGCCAGCCTATATGTATCTCCACTACTGCTTTGCGTTTGATCCAAAATAGATATTTTATGATAACGAAATCAACTGACGATAATGCTTAATTAAATGATCACGATCCAAGAAGGAAAAACTGCAAAAACTTTGAGTTCGTCAAGCAAAACCATTAATAGTTACATGTCGTGGAGTGCAACATTATTTTTCTGATCGAAGAAGTTGCTTGCACGGTTTCATTATTTGTAAGATGGAGTCTGTTGCGGGATGATACACGAGTTGGACTACCATTCCAGATAGATCAAATTCAAGGATGACACAGTGATATCACTGTTTTAAGTGGCCGGCCAATCGCCTCTCCCCTTTTGATTACTTTACATTTAAAATTCATGGATCTGACGTCGATATGACGTATGCTTTTATTGATGTGACAAAAGATTCAAGGTAAAATCTATGGTTTGTAGGATCATTAATCAGACATGAGAGATCTACATTTAATATCTTCATTTTACTTCTTTACATTGAGAAAAGATGGGATTTAAAGTTCAAATCCAAGGTTCTCATATTCTATTAAATGCCTCCTAAGTTACAGAAATGAATTAGGTGACGCTTGGTTGAAGAAAAAGCCTTGCCAGCCTCTTCAGTCCATCTATCTTTCGGTTTAATCAACATTCTTCGCCTTCCCTTGTACGAGTAGTAACAAAGAGAGCCTTATATCGCCATGGTTGGTCTAAGAAAAAGCTCGCCAAAATATTGTACAAAAACCATTATATATATATATATATATATATATATATATAGAGAGAGAGAGAGAGAGAGAGAGAGAGAGAGGAGGAGGTGCGGTTTGAAACAAATGCATCCCTTTATTGCACTGCAATAATATATTTCTGATATCACAGGTTCATATCGGCCTGTACCAGTTCATTTTCCCTTTCTTATTAGGAAAGACCAAAATATTTTAAATTGATTCTGAATTTTATGACATTGATTATTTTTATAACAAGAGATAACCCCTTACCCTGCTTATTCATGAACACCATTTCCTTAAGAAAAGCATAAAATCCAGTAACTAGATGCAGATAATTATAAAGTCCAACCATCAGCACGTTTATATCTTAATCTTACAGATTAAAGTTTTGCTATTGATCTCTTGTGGAGCTGATGGTCCATCAAGACCCACCGTCCATCCGGCCCCTGAACCATTCCTTTGTTCTTCTCAACCCTCCAGGACGTGGGAATGAGATACTCATCCTTCAACGCGTCCAAGTACTTGTTGATCAGTGCAATATCACGATCGACTTCGAGCTTGAACTTGCTGCTGTTCTTCCCTTGCGTCCCTGCAACGCCATGAAGATATGCTTCCAAGCTGTGCCAACTGCTGAAGTCGCCGGGAGACTTAAGATAACTGGATTTTCTGGTATCGATTGCCAGCTCGACGCCGACATCTTCGTAGCCGAGCAAGGGATAGGTGGGGACTATGTCCGGCTCGTTCTTCACTCTCAACAGTCTCAGATCTTCCGTCTGCTCAAACACTTGCCGGAAAGTGCCGTCTCCGACTCGCGGGCTGGCGAAGACAATGGCCGTCACCGGGATGTGCTTGTTCATGTCCTGGCTGGGCCTGTTTGCGCCACTGGCGACTATGTCTAGGGCATTGAGGGTGCCCAGGGCTGCACCTAGGCTGTGGCCAGTCACGGTGATGCTCACGTCTTCGTCCTTGTACAGGTCCACCAGTCTCTTGATCTCACTTAGGACCTGCAAATTTCAAGCTACATCAACATTCATTTCCTTTTTTTTTTTTTTGGGTTTTATTGTTGGTTTTCAGCTTGTTTGGTTACAAGAGCGAGTTGCATGCACTAAGGTGGTGTGAAGATACTTAAGAAAAAAAAGAAAAGGGAATCATGTTATTTTATTTTGAAGATTTTTTAAGAAGAAATGTGTTTTTTACTTTAAACTTTTTCACTTTTTTACTTTGAACTTTTCCACTATCTTTTTTTTTTTTTTTTTTTTTTTTTTTTTTTTTTTTTAAAGAAGATTCTTCTTTACTGACCAAGGGGCAAGGGTAATATAGCTTCGAATTTTTTATACATGGAGAGATGCATATGACCAGTTTAGCGGCTATAAACCCCAAAGTTAATCCCGAGTGTTAAGGTTAATTGTACCCAGAAGCTAGTGGGCAGCAGGGGCCTGGCCCCCATTCTCAATTTTTGATAATTAACTTTGGCCATTCATTTTTTTTCTAAACTTACTTATATGGTTGCCCCCTTTAAAAAATTTATGGCTCCGCCATTGATTATACCCACTTGAGCTTATGTAAGGATAAATCTAAACCTACAATAATTGAACCAGCGGTGACCGCTTACTCGTTACAATTGCCGACACTTCACATGTGCTGGGATATATGTTTCGGTATAACGATCGATTTACTTATTGAGATAAGCGAGTTGATAAGATTGGTTCGAGTAATTGCTGTACCATGGTTGCCTGGCTGACAATATATTCACCTTTGCTACTGGTAGTTAGATCATGTCAATATCAAATATTAAATGCCATATGATGTGATTTATTTGAGGAGAGTAAGAAAGCGATTCACTTCAGCTTTTATTTGACTGCCTTATGTTATTGAATCTCACAACGTGTAAATCCAATATGATTGCCGTAATTCATCCTAGTCAAGTACTAGATAACAGGTCCCTTATGCTTCTCAGAGAAAGACTACAGTTAACAATAGCTTCCTCATGCTATAAAAAGCCAAACATGAGAAAATTAATTAATCACATGATTTTAGTCGTTCTTGTCATTTATGTGACAAACATGTATGTGAACATGGTAGCTAAGAATCGGTACAAGATGATAGTATGACAGACGGCCAATTCGTGACTGTCAATTGAGATGTGTCGGTAAAGGTGTAACTATGTTTGATCTACAGCACCGAAAATCTACAGCGTTATGAACGATCAATTTCTATGGCATAACTTTAGATTACAGTGGTTTCTCCTTCCTTTGCCATGGAAAATTTTACGATTTAGAGGAATTTCTGCTTTTCCCTCCGTCTGTCCCTCTCTAGCTAGTCAGGGTAACTCATATATGTGTGTGTGTGTGATTGTTGACCTTGCACATAAGTTCATAAATTACTGTTAAAACTATTGTGGTAATAAAAAAGATGTACGTCATGTCCTATCCTTATTCTTCAAGAACGATGACTTCTTATCTTGTAAACGCTAAAGAAAAGACTGAAGCTTACCTAAGTCTCCTAAAAAAAATGAAATCTATAAAGCATCCAACTATATTTACGTGTTTCGTGTTCCACAACTTATTTATTTTCATAATGACGATATACACTTTTCATAATTTTCACAACACGAACAATCGATGAATTAGCGACGGATATGAATGCCATAACAGATGCAGTAACAGGATGATGGCTGCCATGGAAGATCAATTGAACACAGTTGGTCACCATCATGCATATAAATTTTAACGATTGATGATGATGACGACGGTGTATCAAAGGTAAATTTACCTGATCTCTAGCGCTTTTCTTGTTGTACTGTGATCTGGGGTCATCAGAAGTATAGATGGACAACCAACCCTGATGAACGTTAACAGCTTGATGACCATCATGCAACAGAGGCCTCAGCAGCTTTGTGGCCGACTGCAAGAGGAACTGAAAGTCAGTCATCCACTCCAGCACATCCTCTGTGCCCCTCCAGACTACCACAATGTCCCTCCTCCCCAAATCCGCCTTTCCGGCGTCGGTCGCCGCCGCGACGTAGCCCATCCAGTTGGACTCCTTGTTCCATGCTTCCCTTGACAGGGGCTTGATGAGCAGGGAGCTGGGGAGCAGGATGCTTGAGGTGCCATACACAAACTTTGTGACCTCGTACATGGAGGCTTGCCTGGGCAGCCCAACCTTGGCCAGAAGATCTTGTTCCGCGTACCGCGAGTCGCCCGCGAACCGGGATACGCGATCGCTGATGAATGCATCATAAGTTGCTTGAACAAGTTCGCCGTAGTGGATGACCGATCGGCGGAGGCCGATGTCGAGCGGATCAAGCAAGTTCTTCCAGTAAGTGCTGCCTTGGAGAGTTCTCCATTGGTGGGTAGTCTTCCAGAACATGGTGTTCAGAATTGGCAGTACTGAGAAGGAATAACTCCTCTTGAACTGTTGCAGGCAGGTTTATAGCCACTCTAGCGTGATATTTGAATTGAATGGTAGTTGTGAATTGGGAAGAATAATGAACTTAGTTGTGAAAGAAACCCAACTAACAATCAATGGTAGTTGTAAGCCGCCTTAACCCTTACGCCCCATTTATGGTATTGGAAAGAAAAGAAGTTATTCTGTCTGCAGTGGAACCCACAACATCTAACTTAACAGTTGATAAGATAAAGTTGAATTGCATCTAACATCCATGGCAGTATGATTCATCTTTGTCTTCAAATCGGATGGCAGAAAGGGCGCTCGCTTTCTGTAAACTAGAGCCCACAGCATCGACCTTCATAACACAAACAAAGCTGAATTAAGAGGTGGAGCCAGAAATTTTTAGCTGTGGGGAGCTTATAAAAGAGACTTGATCGAATCTAAAGAGCACCACATACAACTGATCTAAGCTTAATATTGTTGAAAATGACTGGGTCTGTGTGGGCAGCTGCCACATAATTCTCACCCCTGAACACCCTGCACAATTATCTTCCGACCACCTGAGGCCCCCCTTATGAAACTATAATGCTGCTACGCTCATAAGAGGAGTAAACGGGAAAGCCCCCTCCACTTTAGGAATGTAGAAGCTGGGTCAGCACGAGTTATGTATTGCTCGGCGAACTCGATTTGGGTTTTATGAAGCGAGATTGAGCTCGACTCGGTAAACCGAGTCCAAGTTTGAGCTTGTCTGATTTAAGCTTATATATATATATATTCTTTAAATAAAAAAGAAAACCACTAGAAGGGTGTTAAATTTAGCCAAAAGTTACTTGCATACCATGGCAAATTAACAAATATGAAAGACATGAGTCGAGACATGGCCTATCTTGTGTAACTCGACCTCAACTCATTTATAACTTGAGCTTCAACTCAAGTTTGATCATACATGCTTTGAGTCGAGTCCAAATTGAGACAACTCTTCGTATTTCCCAAATCTCCTCTATCGACACGCAACACAGCAGGCTAACTGCTGATATGGATATCACCTTCTTTGACACTCTTTATTTGACAACTTTTTCTTGTGGTGATTACTCTAAGAGGTTGAGAGAGAGAGAGTTAAAAACTGTCCTTTTACATGGAAAATAAGGGAAGAAATTACCTCGCACGCCCCCTTGCCTCTTTTCTGAATTGACAAAAGAGTAATTTTATACCTTTATAAAATAAGAAAGACAACGCATAAGGGTAGAAATGCTGCCCAAGGTCGTTACAATGTGTAGCCGGAGCAAATCAATGCCATAATATAATATATAGGACATTTTAACTTTTCCCTTTTGTGGTGTCCTTGTATTCACACTTCTTGCACACGTATACGTACATACAAAACCATATACTCATGCATTTGTACCTCATTTTCTTTTCTAAAGTTTAATATGTATGTGAACTATAATTGGAGTTTTTTCTTCTTAACGATGACAAAGTTCAGGAATACTTCTTTGCTTAGAATTGATGACAATTGTGCATGTTTAAGGGCCGTTTGATGATAGAATCAGTTTGTTACTTTTCTATGAATCTATCCTAATAATTGGAACAAGTTCACAGAGCATCTTGTTATCGTGTTCCATGAACTTGTTTTGATTTTTGAGGTAGATATATAGGACAATAACAAATTGTTACCTTGCCAAACAATCCCTATAAAACTTTTGACTACAAAGATAGTGACTGTCGGATGAATATACCCCAATTATTAAGACAACTTCATGAAACACTAGTTACCTACTTGCCCCAATATTCATTACACTCATTGAGTGTGTTTCCTACCCAATGACCCCTTATCCGAACATGATCCTAAGCACACCACTCTCTCTCTCTCTCTCACAATCTTATATATATACATATATATATTATCACTGAGATTTTTTATATCACAAAGGATTTCATGGGGACCTTTTACACTGAAGAAGAATGGATCAGGATTCACCAAACTTGCACCTCATGTTAGTCAGTCACATGTCAAAACATTCAATGGTTTTTTATGTCGTCGAGAAAGACACCATCAAACAAAAGTTGGGCTATTTAATGAATCTTCACATACACAATGTTCACATGTTCACATCGATTGGTTCCTGATGCAGAAAACTTGAGACAAACAAGAGCAACTGCATGGTGCTTAGAACAGAAGAAGCCAAAGTACATTTCCATTCAACCAAAATGGCAGACTGCATTTGGGAACAAATTGCAATCGGGTTATTTGATCAAGTTCCCATTATTCTAGTGAATAATCAAAGACAACCACAGGTTACATTTCACTGGCAACTTAACCGCCATACAGCAACGGATAAACACAGTCTGCGAAATACTCTCTGGTGCATGCCTACTGAGGATTGGGGGGTCGACTGTTAGCAGCTGCAACACGAGATCCCCATTCTAACAATTCTTTGCTAGTATCATCTCTATGAACAATCACTTCAATAAAGCATAAACTGTCATTTTTCTGTAATGCTGTCGCAATTGCATCAGTTAGTTCATCCTCTGTGCGGACCTGTTCCAGAGATTCAACAAAAAGAATATTGAGTTAGAACAATGATAAGTTCAAGCATTCAATGGAGAACAATACATTTCCAAGGCACACACAATAATATGTATGCACACATCGGAGCAATTAACACTTCGACAAACTGGAAAATAAGCATGAAGAAATAAAAAAAATTAGCCTTTGGGAAGTGCGCATTAGCTAATTGCAGAATAACTACTGTTCACTAATTAGGAAACTTTTTCCACACCCTACATTGTCCGAAAGATTAACACTGCAAGAAATTAATCTAAACTGGATGCAGCTAGCTGTGAATATTAGTCAACCAAAAAATTGGACAACAAATTGGACAACATAGGTGCTAGTCCAACCACCTATAGCTTGTCTCCTTGTTGACACACATGCCACACTATGCCAATAAAAAAGGTAAAACACCATGCTTAAATGTCCAGGTTACCTCCCAGAAAGATTTGGAAGGAAAGGAGGGTCTGGCTAGCTCACCTTGGTCGTCCAGCATTTGCCTTCACCATTGTGGATGGCATCAACTAGTCCACTATAATTCCAGTTTTTTATAACGTTGTATGGTCCATCATGAATTTCCACTTCAATCGTGTATCCTCCATTGTTAATGAGGAAGATTATGCTCCTTTGCCCGCATCTTATCATGGTTGAAATATCCTGAGCTGTAACCTAAAATAGAAATGAACAGCCAAAAAGGATAATTAAACCTCTTTGTAGATTGAGGTCTCTGTATGAAGTTAAAAACTATAAAAGTTTGGGAATTACAGTTTGTAGTTTGAAGTTTGAACCCACATGTCTATGAGAAAGTTTTTTTAACTAACAAGAGAAGTTGCATACCATAATATTCAAATTTCTGTACACTATAACAGAATAACCATGACAGATAGATTTATAAATGATTTGGAGAAAAAATTCAAATATCCAAAGATACTTCAGTTTTTCACATACAACTGTTAGTAGCAACCCCAGAAGTGCCACGGTATAAGACAGAGGTAGAACCAAGCAGCTATCCATCACCACATGATAAAGCATTCTCAACGGACTTTAAATCATGACATAAGAAGCACAGAACTACATAAGAAAAATAATTCCCATACACCGTGGAGAGGTCAGAGTTTTATGATTCTATTTCTGGAATAACATAGTGGCAGCAGAATAACAGACCTGGAAGCTTCCATCACCAATGCAAGCAATAACACGTTTATCCTTAGCAGCCTGTGCATAACCAAGAGTAGCACCAACTGACCACCCAATTGAACCATACTGCATCTGGAATTCATATCTGCAACAAAGGATGTTCACTAGTTATGCATCCGATAAAAATATCAGTCCCTTTACTTGAAGAATTAAACCAATGTAGGCACTTACCCACAGCCTTCTGGGAGCTTTAGCTTCTGACAATTGAACCACGAATCTCCTGTCTCAGCTATGACAGCTGTGTCTCCCGACAATATTTGCTGTCACCGCAGCCCACACACATTAGCTAGGGAGGACAGCATAAGTCGAGATACAACACGTTTTAGTAAAGGCATATCTTGTACTCTAATGGATCATGTGAAGATAATGGTAGTTATTGAACTAGGTGATTTGATTTTTACAAATCAATTAACTCCTTAGTCTAGTGAATTCTTCTACAGAATGTCATCTTTCAGAAAGTATTGATTGAGAAAAAAAAAAAAAAAAACTAATCGACATCAAATAAATAATTGTCAAAGAAGGTTATGGATGAACTGTCTTAAGTTTTTACCATTAGTCACATCATTTTGGGAATTAAGCGAGTCCTAAAAGAAAACATTCAGAAGCATATAAAAATCACCAGACAAACCACTGTACTAAAGAAAGTTGTAGAACACATGGATACTCAGCAGATTTCTAGTGCTATCGTGCACGCCTAAGAAATACAACACCAAAAGACACCACTTATGTTAGACGTGGCCAAAGCCCCAATTCTGACTTCATCCACTTGATAGTAAAGCAGCGTCTCTGTGTGTGTGCCATGACAAGAAATCAGGTATTGCAGGAGCATCTACGCAAGGTCCTTTTCAGGGGTTAGCCATGCTTCTTTAATTACAAATATGATTTCTTAAGATTTCAAAAAAATAGATAACTGCAAGCTCTTACTTCCTGGAATTCCTCAAAATGGATATATGTAATGCTGCTAAACAAATAAGTCAGTTCACATCCATGTGGCCAAAATTCCAAATAGCGATGTGAAGAAATGACAATTGCAAAATTAACTGGGTCTTTCTTCTCTTTGAATATTTAACAATGAACGTTCAACAATGAGACAAAAAAGCTTATTAATCAGACTGTTAGAATTCAATAACTAGTTCTTCCACATGACTGACACTCTATAAGGAGAGACATAAAAAACAATCGGGTTAGTAGAAGTCAAAATCCAGTTCCGTCGTATGTATATATCCATGAAAATCGAGTTTTGCATATTAAATGTGTGGCTGCAGTACCTACTTCTTTTCAGACAATAGCGGGTCCCATCAGCTGCCCTCTCATAGTACACGGACATTGAAATAGGCACAATTCACTTTCCACACAAGCAAACTAGACACAAAATGAAATGGAAGCCACAAAATTCACTTTGACATCCGCCTCCATGCGTAAGGCTTTCAACTCCTACGGCTCTGGATATTAGTCCCCAAATATACGTATATTTAGCATAATTCATTTACCACTAGTAATTTTAACTATTTGCAATAGTCTGCAGCCCCAAGATTCAATATTAAGACGAAGAGAAGGAAGAACCACAATTCGTAGAAATGAGGATAAATCTAAGAGTGGCCCAAAGCATCAAACAGAATAAAAGTTTAATGAACGGAAACAGTTTATATATGAGAGAACACATAAAAAACACATTGTGCCATTTTGTACGATAAGGATATAACTATCAATCAAATGTGTAAGTACTGTCGACAATCCTGAAGTATATAACTTGTGAATTGACCTCCACGAAAATAACCATGCAGATATCTACAATTTACAGCAGGCACCAGACATTAAGGTCGTCCCCATTTCATAATTTGCTAATACCAACCTGTATGTGCTTGAAGAGAATGTTGACTCGGAGAGGTTCTTTCTCGGCCCGTTTCAGAGGGATGCCGGCGGGGACATAAATCCGGCGGTGATTTTCGATGGCGGTCGTGTTCTTGTTCACACGTTTGGCCAGTTCAGACAAGAAGTCGGCCATGAAAACCCAACCGTACGAGGGGCCGTTCCCAATGGTCACCCTATTGGGCTGAACGATGAGGGCCTTCTCCTTCTTGAGGAGAAGGGAGTAGCCAACGGAGCTGTAGTCGTTGAAGATGGGGCCAGCGAAGATGTAGGCGTCAGCCGACTCGACTATCTCGCTGCAGAAGTTGGTGCTGACAGCTCCCCAGAAGGTACCGATGAAGTGTGGGTGGTTCTCCGGCACCAAGCCCTTGCTGGACGGCATCACTGCGACGGCGTAGCCGCTGGCGTCGGCGAGCTCGACGAAGGCATCCTGGGCCTTGGCCACCCTCAGCTTCGGGCCACCCACCATCACCGGCTTCACCGCCTTGTTCAGGAACTCGGCCGCCGCATCCACCGCCGCCTGCAGCCCCTCCGGGTTGCTCTGCCTGTTCCCACGCCACCAAAAGAGACATTACCTCTTCAAGCTCCATTGACGTACATCCATGGGAGAGAGAGAGAGAGAGAGAGAGAGCAGAGTTTCATGGCGGCGAAGAAGTCTGCATCTGACCCGTACTTTCAGGAGATGTTCCTGTTGGATTCGGATCGGAAGTCAATGATCTGGTGGTGTTCCGATCTCCGCGTCTCACGGGGATCAGACACCAGCCACCGAAACAACCAACCAAACACGCCTTCTTCCTAGCTCTGCGAGCCGAGTCCAAGCTCAATCGTCATAATCTCTGATCTTTTTCATAATATCAGACTATGTGTCATGTGAATAATGTAGTCGTTCATTATATATTTATAATTTTTTTGAACATAATTGAATTCGTAAACCAATTCAAACAACATTGATTTTGCTATCGTCATGAACAAAGAAAAATAAAAACCAACAAGAGATGCTCATGAGCTAAGCGTCATGAAGATGAGGAATAAACTTTCAAATACCAAACCCAATGGATGTAGATACCATTATTTTATGGTGTTTATGTCAAAATTGAAAAGGAAATGACCCCCCACTTTCTTAAAAAAGATCATGGCAACCAAATTCCCCCTGTGGGTGACCCCCTTTTGATGTTAAACATTCAATAAAACATCAATTTTTGGTTTATTCTTTTGGATTATTCTATAATCTTTTAGAAGAAAACCAGGATGCAGGTTACTTAAATGATTAATTAATATTTGTTATAGTTACTAAAATTTACAAAATGATTAAATTGTACGTTGATTCTTTTCCAAGAAAGAAGATCTATTGACGAGTACACGCCAAAGGTCCATTTTTCAAAGAGCAAGTGGGTGTAAGCTCGCCTAGTACAGGACAAGGCCGAGTCGGGATGTAAAACCGGCAGAGACGGGTCGATTAATGACTCTGCCGGCGGGAGAGCTTCGCAATAATTTCGTTTCTACTCGAGAACAACAAAAAATATCGGAGACTGGTGACGCCAGTCGCCGAAAGCGTTTGCCTGAAAGCGGGAATCATCGCCGGCAGGAAGTATCAGCGAGAGAGGAAGAAGAAGAAGGGAGACTCGTACTTGGGAGCGAGGAAGAAGGGAACAGGCTCTCTGCGGAAGTTGGGGTGCGGGATGCCGGGGAGGTTGCAGCTGATGCTAATGTAGACAGGCTTGCTCTCCTTCAGCGCCGTCGATATCGCTGTGTCGATCTGCTCGTGCGCGTCGTCCAGATTGTTCACCACCGTCTGCAACGAGGACGATCGATTCCCAGTTCCCCAAATTCCCCAATTCGAAAATATGAGAAGGGCAACACAGTGAGAAATTGAATACAGAGAGGAATTAAGAAAGGGAGGAAATTCAATGGGGGGAAGAAGAAGAGTCTCGCCTGCAAGCAAGTGACGGTCTGGAAGCAGCGGAGCTCCTGGCTGAAGTCGGGCAGCCCGATGGTGTGGTGAAGGATGCGGTTGGTGCCGTAATCATTGGAGTTGGGGCCGCCCGCGATGCAGATGACGGGTAGGTTCTCGCTGTAGGCGCCGGCGATGGCGTTGATCACGCTGAGCCCGCCGACGGTGAAGGTGACGACGCAGGCTCCGACGCCCTTGGCCCGAGCATAGCCGTCGGCAGCGTACCCTGCGTTGAGCTCGTTGCAGCAGCCGACGAGGTTAAGCTCCGGCTCCGCGATCAGGTGGTCCAGCAGCGTGAGGTTGAAGTCGCCGGGCACCGAGAAGACGTCCCTCACGCCCACCTGCACCAGCCGCCGAGCCAAGTGCCGCCCCAGCGTCCCCGAAGTTTTCGGCCCCAGCGGCAGCTGGAAGCCGTTGTGGCAGGGGGTTTCAGGGGCGGCCTGCTGCGTGCCGTTGGGAATCGCCGCTTGGATCGCGTCCTCCGCCTCCATTTCTCTTCGCCGCTGTCGATGATCTGCCTTCGATTTTCTTGTGCTTCAGTAGTCGTGATGGTGGTGGAGCTCGATTGGCTGGAAGGGGCAATTTATTCCCCCAAAACGCCTAGTTGCAGAGGGGCCCAGCGTTGGGGGAGGTGGCGATGGATGGTGGTTTCCTCAAAACTGGAGGCGATCTTTTTTAGTCGCCCGCCATCGTCGTGTCCCGGTCGTGATATCGTTCCAAGTCCTTGTTTGACGGGAACATTTTGTCAAATCGACGCCGTTGCCCAAAACCCTCCCTAGATTTTTCTTTTTTTCTCCATGTGAAAGTGAGACATCATTGTCACACCACGAGCTCTGATTCTATTGCATTTTGAAAAATAAAGTCGTCTCGTTCTATTCTTAAAGCTCAACTTCTAGTATATATATATATATATAAAAGAATCTTAGTTGACAAATTTAGTTTGAAAGATTAATTTGCAATGCTCAAATGAAACGTGAGAACCAACTTCTTGTTAGCGAACAAATAGCCACCACATTTACATTTTAGTTGGTGTGTTCTCTATATGATTTGCTGCAACTTAACATTCAAAACTTTGTTGCTAAAAAATGTACATTAGATTGGTATTAGCTACAATTTATGATGCAGTGGTAGTTTATGGTGGCTTTAGAAATGGTCTATTGTGTTTTTGGTGACGAATTTATGTTTTAGTTATATCTGTGGCACATGGCAACATTAACTTTGCCTGAAGAACTAAATAGTTATAGTTGATTTGATCGAAAATCCTCCTCTTTGTCCGGACTTCTGCCTTTATATGTACAAACGACGGAAAGTTTGGCTATATACGGCAATGGAAAATGGCTTTTGGATGGATGGAGAGTTGTCCCTTTTTTATTAGCAGAGCGTGATTGAATGCCCCATCCGTTCACTTGATGTAAACGTGTCGGATGTCTAACTAAATTGCTTGCAAAAGAATAAGATAGAACAAACACTTAATGTTCGATTAATAAGTCAGATGGCATTTAGACTTAAGAATACAATTAGGTTCACATTAGAGTTTAACCAATCGGGTTTAAATTTAGATTTGGTTTTAAATAAATATCCTATTACCCAAAATCTATATAGTTTGAGTTTGGTTTTTCAACATGGCCTTAATCCAGTTCTAATTTAGTTGTGCTTAGAAGTCTGAATCTGAAAACCGATTTCGAACTATGAATTTAGAAATCTACCTGCTTCAAATTCAGATTTAAATCCAAATATGCAAACTTAATATAAATCAGATATGGTAAAAGATATATCCAATTCGACATGCCTATTTGTCAATCATTACATCATTCTATGGGTTTGCAATCCTTGGACAAGTTGTCTCTTTCTCTTGTTATGAGCAACTATTAGTAGCAAATCACTAAGATTAGTTGGGTTTTTTCCGACATCAGCACGCAAGTATTCTTCCATATGGTCCATGCTGCGGATTTAGACTTTCTAGAGTTTTGCTGATGCGGATGCTTGGGGTTCAAAAGTCACCTTTACATATTTTGTTCGCACTTTTAAGTCACATGGGTATGGGTATCGTTTGAATATATGAAAAATTTGAGTACAAATATAACAACTTTAGAAAAATGTAGGTATTGGAGGTGTTATATATATATATATATATATATATATATATATATATATAGAAAAGTAGAGATAGAAATACTCCAACATGAGAAAGCCTCTTCACTGTTTTTGGGATTCAGGGCTGCTCCAAGAGGTGGAGAGCGGGACTAATGCCAACTAAACTATAGTGCACCCATTGTTTGAAAGCTTTGGCATCGGGCTGGCCCAACCCAATAATGAGTTGGCCCAGCCCAGCCCAATAACGAGTCGGGCCTAGCCCAGCCCGGCCCTACATGTAAAACTCAGGCCCGAGTTCGACCTGACTCGAAAAACTTGAGCCCGGCCTGATTACATTACAAAATATTTTTAATATAAAATAATACATCAAAAATAAATTAATTGTAATAATATATTATATATATATATATATTAATGAAAAAATTAAAAAAATCATTAGCAAGCCCCATCACGGCTTATTAGGCCTACCCGGGCCGGCCCGATAGCAAGTCGAGCTAGCCTAGGTCTCATCTTTTGGGCCTGTCCTGGGCCCGAGTCAAGCCGGCTATCGCGTACCCGGCGGCAGCCCGGCCCGATGTGCAAGCTTAATTGTTTGCAATTTAAATGAATAATACCTACAAGAATCAAATTGATGATCATCGATCTTTCATCACTGGTCCGCTAGCTATACTACGACCCCGAAGGCTGCAAAAATGTGGAAACCAGTTCACGGTGCTTTCATAGTTTATGTGTAAAACTCGAGATATATAACTAAAAAGCTGTACCTTCTGTGTAAGTTGCACACAGAGACTAATTTATCAAACTTATCTTGCGAGGGGGTTTTCATTTATTTAATTTGGTTGGGAAGCATCAATGGCATCAAGTTGGTCATTACCCACCGACTCCCAGTTTATCTTTCCACCATTTTTTCTGACTCCGTGACCTCACGCAGCACCATTAATCCACTCTTTCGATCGAACTCCACGACATCGATTTTTATATTCAAGTTTTCAGGACGCATCCTCTTCAATTTCCGACTTTGATTAATCATATTTAATATAAAATTAAAGACTTTGTCTTAATCGATCGCCAGTAATGGAAGTTGTCAAGGGTGTTAAGTTGAAGACTCTAAAACAACTAAGTTTTAATGACGTCGCACTCCATTATGTACATCTTCATCGGTTTTGCCCCTAGAGTTTTCTCGAATTCATATCTTTGTTACTGCTGCCTTTGTGAATCTTGCATTATCCTCCATACCTTCAGAAAAAGCATGCTTAAAATTTTAAATTATGAACTATAAGTAGGTTGATCATCAGTTTATCTGCAGATATATTCTGGACCAAATTATGTTAAGTTTTGATCGGTCAAAATAATTGAATACCTTCATAATTCAGTTTTTTTGTTTGCGTGTGGACTATTGAATTCCCACATTTGCTTTTCTCATTTGATTTTCTCTTCTTGAAGGTGTTTGATTATCTGGACAATATCCTCATTCTATGTCAAATTTTAATTTTGAAATCCAAGGGGCGTGCAATTTTAATTTTGAAATTGAAGGAATAAAAGTCAGAAGTCTAGAGAAACTCGACTTTATTGACTTGGTTTATGAATCCCAAAGAGCAGAATGCACCAGATAGCACGGTCGGGGCAATCAAACACGCCCTTCTGAAATTTTAACTATCTTACATGTACATGTAAAGTGCTATTTTTTTTTTCTTTTGGGTGAGCAAAACACTGAAGCCTCCATTCAACCTTTCATCATTTAGGATACATGGCTTGTTTTGGTGTTTCAAGATGTCACCCATGCCGCCGCGCTTCAACTTGCATGTCGGTCACCCCTCGTTTGCAGCACAGAGAGTTGACACCTTAGAGATTCAAAACGATGACAGATGTCTGTCAGCTCTTACCCGATCTTTTCATTTTTTTTGTCAAGCGTTATCTCATTATTTGATAAATATTATATTATCTCATAAACATTAGTGTTATCTCATATATCCATCCGTTATCTAATTATCTCACAGATCTTTTGTAATTTCATATATATTATCTCATACTTATGTTTAGTATTATCTCATACGTAAGTCATTACCTCATATAGATTCGTTATCTCATATACATTATCTTATATTTATTTGTTATCCAATACACATGTATTTACTAAATGTATTGATAATACGGTTCACATCTAGCGTACACTCGTTGTGTATATGAAGCCACATGCACAAGAATGCTTTAGTAGTGGGATGGACATGGAGACTTTTCAACGCTCATATTTTGGCTATAATCTAAAAAACCGGCCGCACATTTTCCATTATCTTGATAAAAGTCTCAACTTTACTAACAAATGTCTAAACACCTGGCCTCACCGTTTGCTTCTTAAAAGCATTTACGTAATTAGCTTTTTTAAAAGAAGATTACGGCAGTTTCCTTCTTTTGTGCTTAAAAGTGGAAAAGGCGCTTCAACTTGAAAAGGCAATACTGAAAGGCCCAAAACGGTGCACCAAATTAAGTGAATCACACATAAATAACAAGGCCCTTTCAAAAATATGGTCCAAAAGGTGGGTCCTCTATGAAAATTCTCCAAGTCGTGGATCCAAAACGTACACACCACGCAGCAGATGGTGGAACCAAAGTGGAGTGGAAGAACCTCAAGTAATGTATCTACTCAAGGTCAACATTAGCATAGAATTAATTAATATGTACTTATGCTGGCAATTGGTTGCCATAAAAGATTAATTGAAACCAAGTTATATATAAAGTGTTTTGTAGCTTACACGACATAAAAAGTTGATAAGCAAGAATAAATGACAAGCCTACTTTACCAAGACCCACCAAAAATTGGCTGGTAGACAGCTTGTCACCAATTTTGTTTAATGTAATATTATTATTTTGTCCCCCTTCTCCCTTTTATATATATATATATATATATATATATATATAGTGAACGATGACTTCAACCATCTCACAGGAGCAGTCCATCTAAAATAGATGGATGGTTGAAAGAAAAACAATGACAAAATGAGTGGAGTAATAATAAATCACCTTTTTCTTCTTGTTTTTTTTTAACCGTTCATTATGTTAGATCAAATGGCAATACTAAGACGGATTAATGCCCCTAGCTAAAACTTTCTAGCTCCATTGCTGGATTGAGGGTTGTCGTTCTTGAAGCTAATGTGGCAGACTAGATCTTAACTCATTTTCTCTCTCCGGTGGATCATTTTCTTGGTTGAATCTCCTGCTTTGGAGAAAGCAAGGGATGTACCCTCCAAAGAAGAGGTACGAGTTGTGGTTGGCATAAAATAACATGAAAGCATTTTTCTTTATACATGATTCGTTTTCTCGTGCATTTAGCAACACTTGTTTTTCTCTTCGTCTCGCATCTTATTGAGATCCATATTCCCGTACATGGAAGAAGCTTATGCATGTCTTTCTTGCTAAAAATTCCTCTTAAACAGTCTGATAACAAGTTTATGGTAAGGTCTCTCTCTCACTCACAGGGTCTTTAGGGGCACATTCTTTTCACCGGAGTATGTCGCTCGGCTTGTGTAGGGAGATGTTCATTTTGTTATTCGGCTGCAGCAGCCTCATTCTATGACTGGGTGATGGTGTCGTTCCGTCATTCTACTCTCTTTTCACTCCTCTTATTTCGTTTTTTTGTGAGTTGCATTGTATATTTTCTCTTTTGCTTCTTTTTTACGGTTTGTTACTGTAACTTGGGGACTTCTTGTCCTCAATTTTTGTATCTAGGGGACTTATTGTCTCCAAATTTTGATATACATTTTTATTTTATCGGCTTTCTCTCTCTCTCTCTCACACACACACATACACACACTTTTCTGAAACAAGACTCTCCTAAGTCCATGACTCCTAAGTCCATGACTGCACAGGGTTTTTCAACATCACAAAAAAGACCAAAGAATACATGGACGACCCCTTCTTATACATAAGAGGAAAAATTGCATAAATGCTCTTACAAAAACTTCTCAAAAATTTTGTGGTGGTTTTTTCGGAATTGTTGAATCCATGAAAATTAGGGAAGCTTATTAGGTATAGATCAGGCTCCACATTCAACAGTTTCCATGTTCATTCTTCTTTTTTTTTATAACACCAAGTGCCCCAGATGGCCGCAGAGCCTCACGATCTTTCAGATCTTGCTCCAAAAAACAGGGGAAGTCTCCATCAGTTAATTGGCGATCTATTTACCAATGTAGATCTATATGGTTGGAAGGCTAGCGGCTTTCTTTTTCAACCTTAGGAAAATGGCGGTAGATAAAGAAAGCGTCTTTCAGTGGGTGCAGTATAATGCAAACCCGGCCCATGTATATACAGAAAATGTAGAGATCATGTGAACTCATTATTGCAAGGAGTAAAATATTCAGGTGCTTCTTTTTCCAGAAATGACATGGTGCTTTAGAGATGGCTGTCTGTGTACCAGAAGATGGATTCACCTCTAGAAAGATGATCCAAGCTTGCTGTCAAAAATGGCATTGGCAGGTAACCTGATTGCTGGGTTCTTAATTAGTGACTACAAACAACAGTTAGGCTGTGTTCAACAACCATGCAATGGGATGCAGAATGCTGTCCCAATCTCTAGTATGGGTGTCTCTGGTGGACAACACATGGATTCTGCAAAACTACCCAATGAAGTGTGTGTCGAAAGCATTGACATCCGCTCAAACGCAGTAATTATGTGAAAGCTTTAGCTTCCAAATAAAGATGGTCTTAGCTTTGAAGCAATGAAATCTTGCCCCCAAGGGCAGCATTATGTTTGGGATGTATGGCAGTGGGACAGATGTTGAAGTGAAAAAGAACGTTCTAACTGGCAGCAAATTGATTTTAGAGACTTCCAGGATGATATATATCCAGTGAGAAACAGAACTTGGAAAATTACTTTAGTTAACCTGCCTTCTGTTTATGATCAGGTGAGCAAATAGATAACTAGGACTTCAAGTTTCAGAAGAGTAACATCTACACGTAACCTTGCAAAAGTAAGTTCTTGTCTGGACACAGGGTTGGAAGGATAAAACCCCAGGGATGTTCCTAACAAGCATTTGAATGGTTTTAACAATGTACCTTTGTCTTATAATCTGGTAGATGTATTGAGTCCCTTGTCACAAATGTGATTGAAATAAAATCTTGCTGTTCTACTTCCACTGCATCCAGCTAGAAAATCAAAACTGAAAAAAAAGAGATTAGGATTGAAACTTAAGACCACAGTTATTGGGACTCCTGCTTCATTTTTCTAAAACTTTCTTTGCCAATTTTTATTCGCCTTTCACTTGAAACCATTTTGCCATATCTCATTATCTTAGTGTAAAAACTTTCCATTGCTCTCTTCATCACCTGCACAGTTCTGCCTCTCGTGTTGCTTCCTGTAAGTTTTCTGCCTTCTGATACTTCAGATATCCCAGCAACATAATATTGTAAATGGACTTTGTAGGTCAATCAGTGTAGCAACAGAATAGGAATCTCATCCTGCCCAAAGGTCAATCCGGAACAGTGAAAAATATATGCAGTCGCAGGTACAATTTTAGGGCCGTTTGTCATTATGAATCTATTTCAAAATTGAAGTAGATTCATGAGTGCCGCATAAATCTACCCCCATTTTGAAATAAATTTATGACACACTCACATGTTGTTCCTAATGCCAAACGGTCCCTTAGGAATTGAAACCAAATTTCAATGACAAAG
Organism: Nymphaea colorata; assembly: GCF_008831285.2. Classification (NCBI taxonomy): domain Eukaryota; kingdom Viridiplantae; phylum Streptophyta; class Magnoliopsida; order Nymphaeales; family Nymphaeaceae; genus Nymphaea; species Nymphaea colorata. The sequence goes on along the minus strand of NC_045146.1, from coordinate 18,156,169 downwards.
GCCTTTAGCATAAGATCTATGAACTCCATATTCTGATTGAACCTGAGATGATGAAATCAGTCACCGCGTAGGAATGATGGCAGCCTCCACTCAGTTGGGAATATGTATTGCATATATCCTAAAAGCATGACTTCCAATTTTACGTAACTGCAACTATAAGCTGTTCGTAAGTTCCTTTTAGTTCAGAAGCAATTATCGTGGCAGGGAAATCGTGGAAATGAGTTTGAGAACGAAGTTGCATTAACATCTTCATCTGTAAATACAACATTGAGTATGAAGCTGCATTGCCAACTCCAAACATAATGCAACACGTTCCAATGTGGGTGCTTCATAAACATGTTAGAGTGTAGAAGAAACCAGAAGGCACTTCTCATTGTCTGCATACCCCAATCTAAAACTCTACCTGAAAGGATGATAAACTTTTCTCATGCTTCATGCACTCTCAACTTCAAGCAAAAAAAACAAAAATGATTAGAGATTCGATCGAATTTCACTAAGTCTAAACCACCATACGTGAACATCTATAATCTCTCGATTTTGAATTAACTGTATCAGCACTAAACCACTATACGTGAACATCTAGAATCTCTCGATTTTGAATTAACTGTATCAGCACGTTCTTACAAATACAGAGAATCTTGGATCTCATTGCAGGTGCGCATAATATAACAATGAAACAAAAAATAAAAGAAAAAGAAAAATTTAACAATGATCGATGTCTAGGGGATACTGGCAATATTTTACATCTTTCATGCAGAGGAAGAACCTTTCATAGGCAGAAGCCATTTTTCGAGAAGTGAACATAGCCATGGCGTACTGCTTGCATCCCTCCCCTTTCCTGGCCAGCTCCTCCGGTCCGTCTCTGATGGCCGACTCCATCGCCTCCGTTAAGGACTTCACGTTGGGAGCGAAGGTGTAGCCGAAGCCGTCATTCAGCACCACAGTCCCGGCTATGCTTGGGAAATTGGTGGCCAGCAGCGGCTTCCCGCAGTGCATGGCTTCCATCAGGGTGAGGTCCAGGCCCTGCGGCCTGAGCGTCGGGTTCACGAATACGTCGAGCGCGTTGTAGAACTCGGCGAGCCGGGAGGGGTCCATGGCGCCGAGCACCTTCACGTTGGGCTCCAGCTCCCTGTAGCGTTTCTCCCACGGCCCTGCCCCTGCTATCAGCAGGTATACGTGCGGGTGGCGCTCCTTGATGGCGGAGAAGGCCTCGTAGAGTAGGGGATGGCCCTTGTCCTTGACCAGCCGGCCGGCGACTCCCATCACGAGGCCGGCGTCGTGAGGCACCCCGAATTCTAGCCGAAATCTCGCCCCCGCCTCTGGGTCGTGGTGGAAGCTGTCGTGGTCAACGCCGTTGAGTATGATGTGGACGTTTTCCTTGGGCAGCTGGTAGACGTTCACGAGCACTTGGCCGGCGCTGTCGCTTATGGCGATGTGGTGCCGGTAGCCGGAGAAGAAGCGGACCTCATCTAGGAGCTTGGGAAGGGCGTCCCGGAGCCGGCCATCGTCCCGGTCGGAGCGGGGCTCACGGGGGCCGCGGAGGAGGTCCTGGAAAAGCTCCGAGTGGAGGCCCTCGTAAGCGATGCCGTGCCACGTCGCCGCCAGGTTGGGCACCAGGCGAGCTCGCCAGTGCGGCAGGGCAACGCTCTCGGTGTGGACGAAGTGGAAGGGCTGGCTGCGGTTCTCGGCGACGAACAGCTTCCACGCCGTCGACACGTCCAGCATCCCTGCGTCGTTGGACGCTAGGTGCAGGTGAAGCTCCCCGTCAACGATGTGGTCCACGCGCCGGCTTCCGGACTTCCCAATGGCCGCCACGGTGTAAACGTGAACAGTGTGCCCTGCGCGCGCCAGCGCAGAGTAGAGGGTGTGCGCGTGGCGCTCCATGCCGCCGGGAGCAGAGCCAACCGGCCATTTCTTGGAGAAGACGGCGAGGCGGAGCCTCTCCCTGGTTTGGCCGAAGCAGAGCTTGTTCCAAGCGAACTGCGCGAACCGCAAATCCCCTGTCCAGTTGTGGGGAGTCTTGAAGGCGGGAGTGAAAGAGCAGGGGAGCCCTGCAGGTGAGAAGATGGTCGTGTTTCTGCCGCTGCTGAAGAGAAGGAAGAAGGTGATTAGGAGAACTGGAGAAAGGAGTATGATTCTGCAGAAGGGTAGCGAGGCGGTGGTTGAGGAATAAGAAGAAGACGAGGAAGGGGGACGGGGAGAGGAGGAAGGAGGAGAAAGCGGCCTTCTTGTTGCAGTTGAATGTTGATTCAAGCCCATTCTCTGCCCTCCGCTCAGCCTTCCTTCTCAGATTGATTTAGTGAAAAGAGAGAAGGACACGAGACGGTAATGGCGGGTGGCTGTCACAATCATGGCGGGGATCTGTTGACAAAGTGTAAGAATTGCATCATTTGCTTTTGGAATTCTAGAACTTAGCCACCACCGCTCTCACAGTCTCCCTCCCTCCGGGTCCAAGTCAACTTTGACGATGTGACAAAACTTTTCCACGTGAATATATATATATATATATATATATATATATATATATATATATATATATATATATATATATATATATATATATAGATAGTTAAAGTTGAGCTTCTGGTTGGGTCCGTCCAAGTTTGGTAAAGTTTGGTTCGGGCTGACTTAAAAGTTGTTTGTTAGTGTCAGGTTAGGCTTAATTGTCAACTTTATGTTTGCCCAAGCTCAGCCTATTTATCGGATTAGGCCCAACTATTCATCGAATACTTGGATGAACATCCACCTATATGTGACATGCCAAGAGTTTTGAAAGGTATTGTCGATGACATATGAAGAATTTTTAAGAAAGCTACCGGAGATATACCAAGAGTTTGCAAGAGAACTGGTGAAGTCGGGCCCTTAATGCCAAGTTCGGACCTATTTGGCCGAACAAATTTTTTTAATCGGGCTGGCTCATGTATCAAATGATGGGTTCAAACCTAGCTCGTGATCTACCTATCGGATACCAACCTGTTGCCCACCCTTGTCCCTATCTACAGCGGTTCTTTGTCTTCCAAGCGTACCAAAACAGAAAATGAAAGACGAGGTTCCAACAACTTTGTAAAGCACTGACCTACCACTTTCTTCTTCCTCTACCTCTCGAGATTAGATTTAACATCCTCTACAGCTCTCCAATCTATCAACAAAAAAACTCCAAAATTCTTTAGACACTGCACAACGGTGGCAATCTTCATCTGCTCTGTTACACAGATAAGAATGTGATCTCAATGAGAAGCTTAATTTTTTGAGACGGCTTTTCCAGATGGCCCTCAGAAGAGCCATCTTTATCCAGATAGCGCTGCTGAGCATGTTAGGGGGAGCTTCACTACGAACCTGCTCCCATAGATTCTTTCTAATGATTGGCTGAGTAGACTTACCATGAAGAACCAGTTGATCTGTCCCAGACCACCGAAATCTGTCGATAGTCTCAAGAATGCTTATGTTCGCCAATCTCTCAATGTCCACAAGATGTGGTGATCTCAGTATGTTCGCGGCTGAATTCATAAGATGATGTTTAATGAGGCCAAAGATCTGTTCATCAGAAATAAGTTTCAGCAGAAAATTATTCTCTGATTGAGACACCAACGGGCCATCAACAAGACAAGATGAGATCTCTCCATTACCTTCTGTAGTTCCCAAGACGGCCCTAAACAAATCAGTGTCAATCTTCATCACCTGCTTAGGATCATCGCCTACTTCATCTCCTATTTTTAGTTGATGAATATAATTTTTCTTGCGTCTACCACCAACTGATGCCTGAAAAAAAAGTGTTTAGAAATGTGAGGTAGAGGACATTTTAGATCCCAAATTAAAAAAAAAAAAAAGAGTTTACCTCGCATATTGCATAATAGAGTGTGAAGTGTATGGAACATACGGTACAAGTGCAATACACAGCCAATCTAAAATATAGGTGGTCTATTTTATTGTAAATTAAAAAAAAAAAAGACGATATTGTTGTTAGACTCATAAACTCCTCAAGTAAAAGAAGTATTATATTCAATTCCTTGTGTTTGGTGCATGGAGGAAGCAAAGTCAAATTATATCTCTGCCTTCGACTCGACTCCTTCCTTTCTGTTAATTTCTCAAAGCAAATTTTCAGTATAACAAGTTTTGCCTTTTGTTTTCAGTGTGAGAAACCAATAATAAAGATTGGCATGCAAAAAAGACCCTAAGTCATACCCTGAGTCCAACTAGTAAGTTGAATATTATGAGTGTAGAAGCCAGGTTTGGATCGGGATCTTATTCATTAGGCTGTAGGTTTCTAGGGATGTCAATGGATTGAATTTGGATCTGTTTGAATTGCTTTAAAGAATATAGATATGCAAAAAAAAAAGAAGAAGAAGAAGAAGAAGTAAACATCCAACTAAGAAATCAGGTGGATTCGGATTAAAAAAATGACATTTTGATCCAATTTAGTTTTAGGTTCCATTTTAAGTAACTACCTAATCAGATCTCAATTTAAATTTGGATTTAGTTTTATAAACAGATATCTTTAAGTCCTATACCTGTACATTTTCCCTACACCTTAAAAGCTGCTTTTCATGATATAATAATGCGGTCCGGATTTGATTGAATATTTCAACTTGGATTTGGATTAATTTTTAAATTTTAAAGTTGGATTTAGATCAGTTCTAGAATTTAAATTGTGGATTTAGAGAAGATATCGACTTTTTCTTATTCCACAGTTGAATACAAATTCAAATCCAAATGTTTAATCGGATATGGTAAATGGTACATCTGATTCAAACTTGATCTGTTGACATCCCTATAGGTAGGTATCTAACGAAAGTTGATCTCTAGAAAAAATTACAACAAAGAATTCAGGTGGGCGGAGTTCTTAACCCTTGTGTCCATGTCTGTTCACACATTGGGTTGCTTCTTAGAAGATACAGACTGATCTAACACTTGATGATGGAGGAGAATATTGCAGCTGTATTCCTCTAAAGAAACTCAGTCATCCTTGTTCACCAAGTTGCTTCTCACAATGCGCGAGATCTCAAAAGCAGAAATTTCAGTATCCGATGATGGAGGAAAGGACGCGAACCAATCAAGTAGAAGTCAGCACACAAGAGACAGAAGTAAAGCTTCCATCTGAAAGCCTTCTTGCTGTACATACAAGGCACTAGTTTGCTCACAAATCCGTCATATCTGCTGGTTCTTACCATTGAGCATCAGCCTACAAATTTCGGTCATATGTTTTTCTATATTTTTAAAAATAAGTTAAAATATTTTAAATTAAATGAAAAATGAATGTATATGTATTGTCGAGCAGATGGAAGCAAAATGAATGTATTTTTCATTTTTCATTTAAATTGAATGAAAAATAAGTCATATCTTCTTGTCACTTTTATCTAAAATTGTATAAGAATTTGGATGTTTCATTTTGCAAGCCTATATACATGGAGGGGACCCAACCAGCTTTCCAACTGAAGAAAGCTTCTGTGTCTACATAGTTTCCCTAGTTTGAGATCACTTTGGATGAAACCCTGTGGATGGTAGAACATCCACACAAAACTTCAACTAATTCAATCTTAAGCTTTGGCCAAGTAAATGCTCTTGGATCTTGTCCTGCATGATCCCAAGAGTTCATACTCTTATTTTGTTAAGGGACATTGTCTTAGGTTTGGAATTTGTGAGTGTTTGCTTATGAACTTTTCAACAAACAATCAGTTTTGGCGTTTTGGATTTCACATTAAGTGGCAAAAAGTTCATATGTGTGGCACCCCGAGACACCAAAGGATGGCAATGTACCTTAGGGTGATGAAGATTGAAAGGAGGTTTCAACCTTCGGCTTAGCCGAGCAATAAGTCTTCCCTGCTCACCCAGAAAAACTTTATATACGAGGTCCGACCACTAGAGGTCAGACCTCACATCTTTATTAACCTCATATTACCTTGAATCTCAAATCTTTAGTAAACATTCATAGCCTCAAGAATTTTGCAAATTTTACCTCACGGGCAAGTCAAGATCATCGTTTTGTCCTGTTCATATTTTTGTTGAATGCTCTTTCCCCTTCACAAAAGTTTTAGGACTTGCTACAGTGTTTCCAAAAATGTCCTAGTAGGCCTAAAGGAATCCTACTATGAAGTTGTCGAAGCCTAGCACGTTATGAAAGATGCTAAAAGCAACGTATTTGAAGGGTTGGTGAAGCAAGAACAGAAAGCTTGATATCATCTTTCTGTGTTTACTAAAAAAAAGGAAACCCACTTTGGGCTTAATTATCGATCAAACTTAACAAGTACTTTTCAAGATAGAGGCAACAAACTTTGAGAAGTGGAGGAAACCAAGACATAGCTCTGATCTCAGATTTGAAGCTGATATGAGACCCGCTTTATATGGAGCCTACAAAAATAAACACTGCGTTTCTCAATTGTGTAAAAAATGAGAATACAAGATCCTCAATATATGGTTAAAATCTCATATCTGAGGCTGAACTTTAAAGGAGAGGTGTCTGACTTCAAATCTTCAGATACGGGATCTTTTGTGATTTTAAGTCGCATCCAAGGTTAAGAAAAGACCCAGTTTTTTTTTTTTTTTTTTTTTTTTTTTTTATAAATCATGGATCTGTGGTCAGGCTCCTGCTTCTCCCCTATCTGACTACAAATCCAACGTTTTCACAAGGTAACTTGAGAAATCCATTGTTTGTGTAAGTTGTCCATTAACATAGAAGAGGACTTAAAATCAGCCTTGGATGATACCAAGATGAGGGCGACCACTGCTATGATTTTTACAGGTCTTGTAGTAGACGTCTGCTATGATTTTTACAGGTCTTAAAGTAGACGTGTGGGAGGGAGAAGCAAAAATTGAGATTGGCTCAACAAACGAGGTGAAAGCTGGTAGGCAGACTCAGTTTTGAACCATTCAACCATCAAGTCAGGTTCAGTTTTAAACCATCCAACCAAAGTCTTTTTTGTTAGGAGATACAAGTTGAAGCATGTGGTGAAAATATTTTGAGATACGAAAGTATGCTATGCATTTTAAAGGGATAAACGATTGAGTGGATGCTTTGGCTTTTTTTTTTTTACTAACTCACCTACAAACAGTTACTAAAGAAAGGCTTATTGAATCGCCTTTCTAGATTAGAAAGGCGATAAAGAGACGAATCATCGAAGCCACTGGTTCATTGAATTGTTGTTGAAAAAATATAAAAGAAACATAATAAATAAGAGCAAGCAATGATAAACTTATTTTCATTAAACTTACATGGTTTTCATTATAGAAAGTTATGTCTTGGTTTCACAATGCAAAAAAAAAATTAAATAGATAACATTGCCATAATCTTACTAAATCTGATTTTACTAATCTTGTGAAAAGATTTTCTTCTTACCAACCTAGCCACTCGATTCATTTCCCCATTTTCTCACTACGGGTCCAAGCCAATGGCATCATATGGCGAAGAAGGGTGGTGGTGAGAAGGGATTCACGCAGGCAGCAAAAGAATGACCAGCCGGTTCGGGAAGACCTCCGGTGAAGAGTGGCCGGTGAACACTGGCCGCCGGTGAATGGGAATTAATATATCTGGTCTGGCGCGTATAAAAAAGACAAAAGTGCAGTGAGGAACGGAACCTCGCCATGACAATCAAGGATAAACTAAAATAACAAGAAAAGAGGAAGTCCTGCAGAATCTAATCTCCTCCCATTTTCCCTGCGCTCAAGTGGACAAATTAAAAGATTTTAAAAGCGAAACCGCGGAGGCGGAGAGAGGTTGTGCGGCCGGCCAATGAATGCAGCCCAAAGAGCTCCATCCATTTCCCGCCTCTCCCATCGACAGTCCATCTCACATGGACTCCACCTTTTAATTCTATTCCGCCCATCGACCTCCGACCAGCAGTCGACAGTGTGACCTTGAATGCAATTGCTAAAAGCACAGAGAGAGATACAAAGAGCGAGCTAAGAGGGTGGGGCTCTTCCTCTCCGCCGCACCTTTTCAATGGCCGATGTCACCGAAGTTTAGTAGCTTCGCTTTCCCTTAGACTAGCCTTTTTACTAATTTTTTCGTTTTTCTATTGAATTCATTCTTCTTCTTCCTTGCTTTCCGCAGTTTCTTGATCGACACTGTGGATTCCCCAACAGGGAAGAAGCCCACTGGTGATCCCAAATAATCAAATGGCATAAATTTATCGAAACATGATCTTGGTCAACTTTTATAAATCAACTTTTTGCATATGTTTGCTGATTAAAAAGCTACCCAACAAAATTTTATTGCATTTAACAACTATAAAGCTTTAATCACCATTGATTCTTGATACAGAACAGATTTGAGAGATACAAAAGCAGATCTACAGACACCATGGCTTGATTTACCCAAAAGTGGACAATAAGTAAGTTTAATTTCTGAAACATATTCCAATGAAGTGAAACCCGTTCTGTGAAATATATTTATTAGAACCTTTGAGAGGTTAGCTTTTCATAAAGTTGACAAATGAAAAGATCGGAGGTCGAAGAGATGCATTGATCATTGTTGTCCGAATCAGCCTGAATCGGCGCCGCAAAATGTCAACATCTAGCTTTAAGGCCGTCAATGTGACGGGACATCGGCGTTTTACATCTGTTATGTTATATGTGTCCACAACAAAGAAGTGCCTATGGTGCCCCACACTCATTTGGAAATAAATGTGCTCACCCACCATTTAACTAAGATTCAATGCCCACATATTGCAATCGGCTAACATTTATCAGCTTCAATGGCCCAATCTCTCTTCTTTTAGGCCATCTTCGACTGCCTACGTAGTTCTTTAAATACATTGGTTGTGTTAAGCCTACAACTGATGGTGTTACATTGTATGACGCAATCAAACGTACCCTCAAAGTGTTCATCATACTCTTCAACTTATTATTCATTTTCAATTCAAGTTTTGAATAATTTAAGTTACTGGTCAACTTGAGTTATTTCTCCATGAACGATATATCAACAACCTACCATCCAAAAAAAAGATTGAAGGTCCCTATTCTCTTTATCTCTTAGGTCACGACAGCAATAGCATTAGCGATGTCAGCGGTGTATTTTTCAACTTAAGTAATGGACTTCAGCAAGATATGTACTAGAGGAAACAAAATAGAGACCTACTTCTTTACTGTTTATTATCTTGACCAGTTACGCTATGCCACTTGAAACGGTTAACCTATCTTAGTTCATGTAGAGAAAATTAAATATTTATTCATTGATCACATCTTTGAAAGAAGAATAATGTATTCATATATGTTAAGAGTTTCTACATGAAATACCAACAACGTTATGATAATTATATCATGAAGATGTACAACTTATATGTAAGGAAAGGTACACAAGATGTGTCTTCTTTAGATCTTGGATTTTCTGATTTGGAACAAGGTTTTGTATGCTTAAGGGGACTAATCTACCCTCTTACTCTTGCATAAACACTATAATAATTCCTTATTGTCAAGTGGATATTCTCATCCGAACCTCGAAAATATATTTGGAAAACCCAAAAATAGAAGAATTCACCTAAAAAATGAAACGATAAGAATGATTACTTTAGCAAAACATCATAAATGCATGAACCTCACAAATTAAGATCCAATGCCAGTCTCTATATGGATCACAACTAACAACTTTAATGTCGCAATGTTGTGTTTTTTAATGTTGTCAAGTTTTATAATCGATTACCCAACAAAGACTTCACAACAATCCAATTCCAGACTGTACAAGACTTTCTTTCTATAAAGTTCACATTCATCAACCTAAAGGGATGAAAAGACATTCATTTTTATATGTGCGCTACATAGAACTACCCACATATATCCATGTGCGATAGTACCTACATGTAGAGGCCAATGGTGCCAAAGGATAGTGGCAAGATTCCACGTGACATCATGAATGATATGCCCTTGACCCATCTTGCTTTTCTAACCTTTCATTTTCGTAAAGTAGTCGCTTTCACAGCTCTTCAACTTGCATGTCAGTGGTGCTTCTTTTTACAGTACCATAAAGTTCCTTTTACAGTACCATAAAGTTTCACCAAAAAAAGATAAACAAGCAATTAGGAAGAATTAGAGAAAGGAGAACTTAACTTTTTTTTTTGTTCTACTCACTAATCCATCCTTTGTCAATCGCCACTTACAAATCTGATCCTTAATGATTGGCAAATCCAACCTTTATCGTTACTTAGTGACCACAAATCCACCCCTGGCAAATGACAAATCCATCCTTTTCCACTTTCAACTTTATATCCACCCTTTTCGATTCATCACACCCAAATTCATTCCCTGGTGCTGCCCAATATCTATCCTCATCTTTACTTAGCCATTTCAAGTCGGTACTCCTTCAGACTGACAAGTCAAGAACTTTAAGTGAAAAGCACTAGAAGTAATGAAAAAGAGAGTGTGTGACTTAACTAGAATAACAAATTATTTGAACATGATAATATCCTTTCCTGCCAACTTACCTGTAACAAGCTTCTTGGTAGCCGTGATTAAATTATCAAGAAGACAGTTATTTTAATGCATGAACAAGTTTGTCTAAGGCAATCCGTCAATTGCCTGAACAAAAAAAGTAGAAGCAGAAGTTTGCAATACTGTCTGTGTGAGAGCAAAAGAGAGACTAAGACCCAGCCACATTAGCCTCAAGGCAACCTTCAACCCAAATTAACATTACTCAATACCATTAGGATAGTACCCTCCAAAGTTGAACCAATAACATAGAACATAGTTAATAAACCCACCATGGCTCAACCAGTTGTGTTACCCATCACTTAGTGTGAGAGAGAAGTTGTCTTACCCATCACTTAGTGAGAGAACTTAGTGAGAGAGAGAGCAAGGGGAGGGGGGGCACGAGGACACCCTCCACTTAAACCACAAAAACTCCTCAACCCTACTCAACTGTCACTGCCAACAAACAAAAGATGTGCATATTATACACCATCTTGCCCGACCAATTAGAGAGCAACAGTTACCGTAGAAACGAATTATATACATAAAGGCATTCTCTCTCTCTCTCTCTCTCCCTCTCTCCCTCTCTCTCGTGATCATCGCGTGTGGGAACTCCAATGGAGGAAGAGGATCCAGCTATTGCTATGTGCACGTGTGGCAGCAAGGAGTTGATCCGAAAGGGCTTAAAAATGGAGACGGGGAGCATCATGTGCGTTCATGACTAGACCTTCAACACAGGTGGTCGGCAATCTTAAAGGAAATAAAGGACTCGATCACGCATAACGCATTCCCTTTATATATGTATATGTATATATATACACACACACGCTTGATGAACATTTGGGGTCCTTTTCATATTTCAATGCATGTTAGTCAAATCAGATTCTACACCTTTTGCATATGAATATATAACTTTTAGACCATATTTTCCTCACAGTGCTACTGTACTGCTTGTTAAGAGTTCAAAATGTAGAAAAGCTATGAGCTCATTAAACGCATATTCATACACTAATTTCAAGTGGATGACTTTAACACTTGGTTGCTATTAAACAAACAACTATATCACATTCATGTGATTACATTCCAAGAAGAAATTAAATCTGACAAAAAAAACAAATTTAAAATTGCCCGTGCCTTCTGACCATTATGAGAATCTATATGTAAATTATATAAATACATACAAATGCTTATTATCTATTGATCTGGAAATGTAAAGAGAGAGAGCGAGAGTCGATGCATATATGCAGCAAAACTCCGAGGTTTCTTTAGGAGTGGATGATGACATTGGAGCACACACAAAAGCTGACGGTTGGTGGCTAATTTCTATAATAGGATGTTAGTTAAGGGGAATAGGAGGAGACAATGGAAGTCATTAGCCCTTCTCTGCATCGCCATCAATCATGTCATCCACTCACAATCTTAAATTCTTTTTATAACCTCAGCAACACTAAGTACATGTAATCTCCACATAAACAATCTGCAAGAACGTGGCCTCGCTCCTGCTATAAAAGGCCCAAGGCCCATCTCTGATTCTTCATCAGTCTGATATCGAGCAACTAGCTTCCTCCATTGCAGTACCAATGGCGAGATTCAGAGCTGCGACAATGGTGGTGGTGTTGGTTCTTCTTCTTTCTTTGCCTTGCAGCTTCACTGAAGGAGCTCGCGTTCCTGTTGGCATGGTGGAGGGAAGCAAGGCTGCTGATCAATCGAGTCAGAGGCTGCCGCAGCCTGGCGACGATGGTGTGGAGATGAAGTGGAGGAGGAAGATGGCGGCAGAGTCTGCCTGGCTCGACTCCAGGAGGGTGAGTCCTGGTGGCCCTGATCCTCAGCACCATGACCAGCCTCCCTACTAAAGAACCCTCTCTGCAACGCCATCTTCTTCTCCGTTTCTTCTTTTTGTGGAGATTTGGTTTGCGGCTGTGAGGCGGAAGAAGGAAAGTTTTTGTACCAAAAACCAGCTGAGATGGAATAAGTGCTTTTGGGATGTAATTTGTTTCACGGTCAATTTTATGTCTGCTTCTTTTCTCTGATTTCTCTCTCGTGGATAGGGACTAGGGACCCACTCTTGGGGCCCACTGGACAAGGCAGTATTTGGACCGGCCTAATCGGATCCAAATATGTGTACGGGTTTGGATTTTTTCAAAACTAAATCCAGGAGCGACCAGCTTGAGAGACTCTGTTTGCAATCGAGATAAAACAACTGTGAAGAATTAATCAATAATTCGCAGATTTGAATGACAACTGAATTCTACCTTATTCATCGGATCGACAGAACTAAGCTGAATGAACCTACCCTGCTGATACATATGCATACAAAAGAAGAAAATGAAAGTTGTGTCATGCATAATATTGGAGCGTTTGACGCAACAAACAGGAAAAGAAAAACAAGAAAAGGTTGCAGCTGCAAGGTGGCATTTATGAGTGGGAGGGGAAGACTCACCATAAGCTTTCACCAAACCACTTATTCTCTTTAAGTTCAATGGTCTCCTTTATGTGCCTTGGGGTGCAGCCCTCGCTGCACTTGAGTTTGCGCATGGATAATCCTAACCCTTTTTTTGCAGCATAAGAAGTTGACACACTTGACATCCGAAAGATAGAAAGATAGAGTCTACCCAGCTTTCATCCCCGAGCTATTGTGTCAGCCCCATCGGACAACATAAGCGGCATTTGCAAGTCTGAGTATCAAGGAATTCTCTTTGATCTGATCATTAATAGATTGACACCCTAACTAATTGGTTTTACTGGTTCAGTTGCTTGGAGAGTACTTGGCTATGTTTTTGGAATACATGGTTGAATAAATTCTTCAAGAACATTATATATGCTTTTTTTTAAGAAACACGAAGGGACATGTTGCACTATGTATAGATATTGTTTTTAAACCCCAGACGTAATCGCTAAACATAACTATATCCTGCTTTTTAGAACAAGAACCTAGTATTCTTGAAATCAATATATATTGTATTAGCGTGCGCGTTAATAACACAATATTCCTTTTTTATCAAACAGCTTCTTAGATGACTGGGAGACTCATCTATAAGGGAACCTTGTTTTCATGTGGCTTCTCTATGACAAGGGTAAAACGATAAATTGTTTTAAGAGAACAAATGGCTCCAGAAGTGTTGTCGAACCAAGATGTGATCATAGTTGTCTCTTTATTCTATTACTAAAGGAATATTAGATAGCATGTCTGTGTTGTATTCTTGTTGGCTTTTCATGTTCGTAAAGGCCACTCATTGGGTAACTTGCAGCCTTCCTACGATCATCGATGGCGAATGGCGACGCATAGGATCTAGAGCAAAGCAAACATGCACTTTAAGCTGTCAGGTATTCTGGGTTCAGGAAAAACTCCATAACTTACCTGACTAAAGATTTAGACTTGAGACCTTCGTGCTGGCTCCATGAGGCATAGTTCATACGATCGGATTTGGGGTGTGTTACTTTCATTGACCATAAGGATTTGGGGTGTGTCTTTAGTTCAAAACCCGGAAAAGGCTACTTTCATTGACCATAAGGAGGTAGGTCCTATGTGCAAGTTGAAGCATATGAAAACCCCACTTCTTTGTATCGAACAAACCAAACTTAAAACCTAGCCAAGAGTTACAGATTTTCAGGATTTCTTTAATTCGTTTTTTCTTGCACAATCTGTATCGAGTGTTTAATTTGATAGACTCAGCTTGCATACCCAAAAGAAGAAAGGGTAGCTTTTTGGTGTGCTTGTCTATTATTTGCTGTTTAGTGCTTACTATAAATGCTGAATAAAAAAATTATTTTACCTTTTTAAGTATTCACCACCAATACTTAAGAAGATATGCTAATGCTTTATTCGTTAAAGGTGTTCGCAATTTGATCAATCAACACGTTGTATAGGTCTTGTCTGTACCATAATAATTTGAAGCAAAGATCTGGTGCGCTTGATCTTGTCAATAATTGACTTGCGTATTGAATCTCCAGTTATCCAGATTCAATAAGCAAGTTATCCAGATTCAGTAAGCAAGTCAATTATTGACAAGATCTGATCAAGCGCACAAGATCAGAAAACCATGTCCTTATTACCCTTGTTAAATGATCCAACTTCTCGACATGAAGATGTACCTGAATACCCTTGTTAAATGGGGCAGTTGTTAGTAGTGTTTCGTGCATCTTTTGTGGCGCCATTGTTCCCTATGTAGGATGAAAAGATAAGGGGCTCTGCTTTTTGTTTTACTTCTAACTCTTTGATTCATTGAATTAAGATGGATGGCCAAAGTAGAGCAGCTATTATAATAATTCGGTTCACTCTTACACCAGGCTCAGGTTCATGGTAGGATAGATCCCAACCTACCCTACCTTCAGTTCCAATTGAAAAATGTTAGGAACCAAAATAGTCAATCACTTAATAACTTTCTTCATAAGTTGCTCTATGATTCATCAATAACTTAAATGCAGAAGCAAACTTTTGGGGTATTACAATTTACCTTTTCTCTTTAAAGTACATGCAGGACAAGTTTATATGGTTGAACCGGCTCTAATACTACTGTAACAATCAAATTAGTATTGAGCAGAGTTGTTGTATTGGAGTGATTGTCAATGATTTGACAAACTGAAGTTGTTATTCGCAATTCTCATAAATGCTAGGTAGTTACATATTCTCCAGTATTGAAAGCCATTTCCACTTTTTTTTCCTGACGCTTTCTTGAGCTTTAATGACGTTTTTCTCATGTCAGTAAAAAAATAGGAGTTCTTGTGTTTATAAACTTCTCTATCTCTCAAGCATGGATCCCAAGGGCCTTCCTTCCTTCCTCCAATGTCTTCATATTTTAAAGCTACCGCGTTTGATGGTTAAACTGCTTGCTTAATTCAGCCATGGATTACAGGTAACGCGGATTAGGGAGTCAAGGATCTCAAGTCCTTAAAAAAGTATGACCTAGCGTACCACACTGTAAAAGGAATTTGGCACCGAAAAATTCCAAGGTTTAACAAGCCAAGGATACGTTCTATCACAAACCACGATCTGGCCCGATATCCACGCAGTACTTTTTCCTTTTTGTTCATTGCAGCAGTGTTTGTGCCTGATCTGAAATCCATATCTCAAAATCCGTGAAACCCAAAGTGGACCGTGTTTGACATAATCAAATTACCCGTTTGTGTTTGCATCCATTATAGTATACGGCCTCTACTTGGCATTGCTTCAATCTTTTGGGTTATGCATCTGGATTCGTAATCAAACTTATTAGCTCTATAAATTATTTTATAGATCAGAACAACTTAAAGGTAGATTTTTAGGAAATCGGTAGATCCACCGTGTGAATGGGTGCAAACTGGAGATGAGGGGATTGGTGTCTCTGGAGCCCAGACGGTCCTAAAAAGGATGAAACATGATTAAGAAGACGGTCATCGATTGCGGTCAAAGCTTCTTATTCAATTCTCGTGGACCCATCGATGTAGTGAAGCTCCAGGAGCCCCCATTTGAGCCTAAAAAGTTGGAACATAGACCAAAAAATTTTACTTATTAGCAGCTCACCTTTTTTATATTTTTAAGACAAGTGTCACAATTTTGTTTTAATCTAAAAGCAATATGAAGTGTAGGGCTGCACAACGAGTCGAGCCAACTTAGGTCAAATTGAATTCGTTCTTACAAACTTGACTTGAGCTCTATTTATTTATAAATGAGGTGAGTTAGAGTTTAAATTTACGCTCAAAATGCCAAACAAATCGAATTCGAACTGAAAAAAACTTGACTCATTTAAACTCAACTCTGCTCAACTATATAAAACTGGTTTGCTGATTACATAAAAATGGTTCATTTGAATGCGGAATATGTGCATTTTTTCTTTAGATTTTCTGTTAGATAGTCGTTCATAGTTAAATTAGTTAGAAAATTTTGTTTAACTCGTTATAATTAAATTAGTTAAAAGAAACTAGTTAAACCAATGAACAAGCTAAGTAAGTGGAGCTCGAGCTTGTTGTTATATCATCGAGCCAAGCTAGAACCTGTTCTATGGAGCTGAACTTGAATTTGAGGCCAGCTCTAGTTTTTCTAGGCAAGTTGATCTCTAGCCGGCCCAGCTCCTGTGCCGACGAAGATGGTGGGACACTATGAGAAAAAACCTAAAAATGAAGTCATTTTAAGATTATTGATTAAAAGTTGAGCTCCTAAATGAAACTTCTCAAATATATGTATACAAGAAGGAAGCTGCTGGGAACAGCCCCGGCTAATATTCAAATCTCGGCGGTCTTGTTCCTGATAGAGAGGGGAAGAGAGAGAGAGGCCACTATCTGAATTTTCCGTTGACACAGGCCGTTGAATTCTCCGGCCAACTCCTGACGTTTGTGAAGATGGACACGGACGGTGATAATCAGTTCCATGGCTCCCAGCAAAGCAACTACCCACTAGTCATGCGCACTGCCATCCTCTGTCTCTCCGGCGTCATCATCCTTGTGGCCCTCCTCCACCTCTACGCTCACTGTCTGGCGAGGCGCTTCGTCGGCACGGATCTGAGCGGCGAGCCCGGCGTCGCCATCATCGTTGGCTCAGGCCCCGAGCAGTACCCCAAGCACAGCCTCGGCGCGTCGATGGTGGCGGCCCTCCCTCTCTTCTCCTACCAGCAGAGGAAGCCCGACTGCTCAGAGCGGCGGGAGTGCGCCGTCTGCCTCTGCTCCTTCGAGGAGGGCGAAATGGCGAGGCTGCTTCCCAACTGCCTCCACTTCTTCCATGTTGAGTGCATCGACATGTGGTTGTACTCTCACTCTACGTGCCCCGTTTGCAGGTCCGCCGCCGAGCCCACCGCTGAGCTTAAAGGTAATCGGTTCGAGCCCATCGGCTCATCCAGTCTAAGTGCCGTAGATCATGGTCACCTGCAGCTCTTCCCATGGAAATCCTCTGTGTAAGAACATTATCAAGATGAATTTTTGGATTTTGACCTCACCTCTTTTTTGCCTTTTTTCTTTATCATGTAGCTTCTTTGTTTACAAATTCGACCAAGAATCCACCACTGGTCGTTTGGCAGCTGAAATATTTTGTAAGTGTTTCGTGAATTACTTAAAAATATCGTGATTCATTTATGCTTGAATCTTTAAGGCAGATTGATAAAACATTCACAATGAATTCTTACTGTCAAATGAGGTGAACATCGGGTGATCTCCAACCAGCCACCGTGGATTAGTACTTGTTCTGAGATCTTAACATATATATATATATATATTAGCAATCGTCATCAAACTCAACTACCTTGCTTTCCACCAGCAGTCGTAGGCCCCTTACGTCTACATGCTAATGTGGGCCATAAAGGTTCGGCTTAGTGATGCCATGGAATCAAACCAGTTCGATTTGAACCAACCAATTTAGAGAACTTCTGATAACATTTTTATATAATGTATTAGGAAGTCTACTTAACATAGCTCTACTATAGATATTGAAGTTTTTATTATAATTTAGACTCAAAGGAGGTGCACTTAAAATCGCTCCATTATATGTATTGATGGAGTTTTATTAATAGTTGATAGGTTTACTAGCTTTAATAAGATGGATAACTACTCTAAATTCCCAAGCACTTCAACCTGTTGATTGAAGAATTATATACTTGACAATCTAATCTCTCGTGTCAGGTCTGAACTCGGAAGAGAAAGAAGTCTTGACTTGACCCTTTTATGGACAATCAAGGCATACGAGATACTGAGATTAGTTTAGGATTATAAGATTTCAAGTCCGCCTTAAATTTAGAGTTCAAGGGAAAACTGCCCCCACTAAAGATAATCTATGTGCTCTGCAACCGAACCCCTTCGTCCCTGCCCGCCACTGTTGTTCCACTTCTTCTGCTTGTGGATTTATGGTGCCTTTTTATTGTGAACATCACCATTCGTAGTTTTGTACTTCCCCTGATTATGAACCAGCGGCGCTTTCCAGCCCTCAGATGATCTCCAAGTGCCAACTCCATTCTTCAGATTTACTGGTATTTATTTCTTGTGTTAATGCATGGCCATTCAATTGACGTTAAGAAACTTGTCAGACCATCGTCTTGTCCAGAATAGCAACGTCGAAGCTCGTTTTTAGTGCCGAGAGGCACAAAATATCAGAGTCAAAACATCACCATTTCATTCATTGCCAAGCTAACTAGTGAATGATCGTTTAAGCTCTTTGCCTTTGTCAAAAAAAGATTACAACTAAACTTCATGTTTAGTTCGATGTGAAGCGAAATACTGAAGGATCATGCACAATGCATTCTTTGCTTATTTCAAGTATATATATATATATATATATATATATATATATATATATATATATATATATATATATATATATATATATATATATATATATATATATATATATATATATATATATATATATATATATATATATATATAGAGAGAGAGAGAGAGAGAGAGAGAGAGAGAGGTGATGATTGGCAGGGGGCATGTGAGCTACTAGTACCGTCTGCTGCTATCATTGGGTGCAGTTATTAATGAGTATTGATGGGTCCAGAATGGCCGGTTAATGCGGGAATGCTGCCATCAAAGGCGGCTGCTATAAAGCTACCAGAGATTCTATAAATATGATAGTGGCAGCACTGCTGCTTCTGCTAACGTTTGAATCGTCAGTTCTGCCGGAGATGAAGGACATTTCCGTTCGACTGGGACAGGAAAAGAGAATCGTTCAGAAAGGGCGGTTTACCTTGTATTTAATTTCTCAAATCAGAACCTACAGTTGTGTTTGATTTGTTTCACTGATATCCACGGTGATCTGAGATCTTATGAAGTTAAGGTTAAATCTTTCTCTATCGAACCTTAAGTTCATAGTTTTTATACATTGGGATCCAGATCATTCTTTTTTTTTCTCTCTCAAATTTTGTTTTTCTGTTTTTAACTATCATCATCTTTACACTAAGTTTAGTGGATATTAACATATAGATTTATGTACGACGAGACTGATAGAGAATAATTTTATGAAATGTGTAAAATAATTGAATACAAAAACTATGTGACCTCTCCAATGTTGTAAAAAATTATCATTCATATAAAAAAAATTAACAGCTTATACATATTGTTGTAGGCATTATCTTGCACCAGCCTATGTCGACCGTAAGAAGTGGCTCGACAATTTAAGTTACTTTACCCGCAAACCCCTGCCTCATTGAGAGGAGGGGCGGGCATGGTGGGCAAACTCGTCGGGCTGGCTCGGCAATCGCTTGTGTAATCTCGGATCATTAAAAAGTATGGCCATGAGTCAAGGTTGGCTCTACTAGCCCTTGACTCACTTGATTCAGTTGTAGTGATATACATTATAGTTATTTTAAAACTCGACGAGTCGACGAGTAAACTCACTGACCTTCGACTCGTAAACTCATTGACCTGGTGACCGGGTCATCTGATCTGCCGATCCGAGTCACGGGTTTGCCAATTATGGGGGCAAATGTAAATCATACTGGTGGTACTCACAAAGCCAAGGTACAAATCACATTGGTGATACTCATAAAGCCAAGGATAGGTTCAACTTAGTTTTCAAAAAATAAAAAATAATTACCTTGATTTCGAAAAAGTGATTGTATATATCTTTGTAAAACTTCACAAAACATAATTTGCACATTTACACAGACTACATATTTGTTTGGGTTATACAACAGTTGAGAATAAAATATACAATCAAATGCACAAGTCTTCTTCCATTTGCCAATTAATGCATTATCTTTTTCGTTTAATTAAGAGCAACCGTATGCGCTCTCAGTAGCGAATCTTAAGTGATCTAGCCCGCTATGCTTGAACTAGTGAATTAGATCTTTGAACAAAAAGAGTAGATCTCCTGCGGTTTACATTAATAGAGCCGTAATTGTGTTTGATGCAGCAATTGTCGGCGTACACAAATTTGTTAGCACATCTCTATATAGTAGATGGTGCGGGAAGCATCAAATGATTTGGTCCTGTTTACTCGTGGTGTTGGAACTCAAAGCTTTCGTGTTGATGAAGAAGAACAAAAGCTCATTATTCACTAGTTGTGTCTTAATATCTGCAGAAACTGGCAGGGATCTGAGTGGCCATGTATTATACACCTAGGAGTTGGGGAGCTATTATTAATCTCTCTCTCTCTCTCTCTCTCTCTCCTGTGTGTGTGTGTGTGTGTGATTAATAGATACATATCTCTCTGTGTGTATGTGTGTGATTAATAGACCCCAAACTACTGGGTCAGTTATGAAAGCCAGACGACTCAAAATTGATTATTCCACTAATTTGGTTTTTTTTTAAGTTTAAATTATTTCTGTAATAATAAAAAATTGGACGGCTCTTTTGACATCAAATTTTGAATAGTAAAAAAAAAACCATGTTTTTCTCAACAAACAACTTAAACTAAAGCATAACTTTTGTGGATATGTATAAACATACTATAATATTCATATACTGTTTAAAATATTCTTAAACAAGAATTGAAGAAATCTAGTTTTTGTTTCTAACGTACGTGGTTTGAGATATACATACACACACACTAGACCACTTGGGTAAGATACAAAAACTAGGCCCATTAACATTATAGGTTGAAGTGTTTTTCTTTTCTTTTGCAGTACAACCTTATAGACGTGATCTTAAGAGTGCTTTGATGAGGAACATGTATTAAGTGAGTTATTTTTTTTTCCTTAATAGTATTTTTTTAATAATCCAAAAAGGAACAGCTCATGCAACAACAAAAATTTTGATAGTAGAAAAATCAAACATTTTAGAAAAATAACTTGACCATAACTTATATTAAGTTAGTCTTCATAAACACATTAAGGTTATAAGAACCTTATAGACATATATGTATACATTGACATATGATGAAATCAGCTGGCAGCTGCTGTAACACTAAAAACACCCTAACAAATTAAGGGCCATTTTCAACGGTTTCTATGATGTAGAGATGCCCCAAGCACTTACACAGGATGACTGGCATCTCTTGTCGGCAAACGAGTTATACCTCTTTCTCTCATTTGTTTTGTCTACGGGAAATGTCTCTGCCTCTGCTTCGTCCATAGACCAAAAGACTCCCATGGATGACGATCGCCTCTGCTGGAGCATTCCTCTCTCTGACAGCAGGCTGCTGTGTTGAGTTCTTCATCGCAATCATGGCTACCAACGTCGACTTCTTGGTGCATCTGAAATTTGCTAAAATTTGGTTCCTGAATTTTCACGTTTCAGGGAGCTGATAAAGAGGTAGAGAAATTGCAGGTGGCGAAGGAATATGTGTGCTTCTGTCTGTTTGCACATGTTAGTGGACACATAAAAAGAGTTGAAATTAGGGCTCTGGACAATGAGTTGAGCCAACTAGAGCTCGATATCGACTCATTTGTATGTTTACAACAAACGAGTCCATCTCGACCTTAACTGAAAACTTGCAGTTACAACTCGATTAAACTCGACCAAACTCGTTTGATCTAGGTAAACAGATAAAGTCACATAGGGAGTTTGTTAAAATGAGTTGAACTTAAGCCCGAACCTAGTATATTGAGCCGAGTTCGAGCCAACTTTGTGTAACTCCTTTTGAGTTTGAGCCAAGTAACACATAAGTCGAGTCAAGTTGAGCTGACCGAGCTTGAGAACTACTTGGCTCATGTACAGTCCTACTTGAAATGATGATGAGGGTGTTTTTTTTTTTTTTTTAGTTTTGGGTGAGCAAGAGGTTCATCTCACTGCCCGAACCGAGGCCCGAAGGCCCCCCATTCCCTGTGTCTTTGGGTCTTGAGCTGCATCAATGTCAACGATAGCAATGGTGCACCCTTTAACTTGAATGTCATGCCCTACCACCTTAAGACACAAGAACATAACACCCACAGAAATCAAACTAGAGACTTGTCTTTGTACAGGCTCCTACCCTGACTAGCTGCGCTTCGCCCCTTGAGACAGACTAAGAGAAAAGAAAAATGAAACTCAGATTTCGAGGACCTATATATTACCATATTGGTTTTAAAGGTTGTGTCATCATTTTTCGCGCAAGAATTTTACAAGCATACAATGTGAAATACAGCCACCATATTTATCCAAAACCCAATTTGGAATTAGTTCTATTAAGACGACTTCAAATCCAAGAAACTTTGATCAACCGTAACCAAATTCAACAAAGTTTCTTTCTTTAATGTTTGGATCAGATTTGGTTTTAAATATATATCTTATATCCAGTTCTCTTACATTTTAAAAGTCTAAAATTCAGAATCGAATGTGAATTCAAATGTTTGTTAGACTTAAATCAGATTTGGAATGTAAAATTGGGATTCGAATTCAGATTGAGACATTAGTTTTTTTCATTCACGTTTGAATCTGAATTGGAGAGGGAAGAAGGGGGTGAGGTCGACGCCTTGAAATCCTCCATTTATGCTGCTTTGCCAGCGCGTCTCTCGCTTCCGATCCCCGTAATTGCAACAAAGACATGGCGAAACCATTTGAAAAGCAAAGAGTCAAAAAGCCTACTGCCATATTCCCCACTAGCCGGTAGCCATTGCTCTCTCCCCACCTTTCTATCTCCAAACGGCTATTTTTCTTTCCTGCCCTCTCTGTTACCACATCTCTTCCTCTCTCTGTTACTCTCCCTCTGATAGAGTTCAGCCCTTCTGCTCCCTCCCATCATGGAGAAGAAACCTGGCAAGCACTTCCATTCCATTCGCTTCTCCTCCAGCTTTTTTATGACGGCCTTGTTGGTGGTGATGACGACAATTGGTGGGTCGTATGCGGCGGCGGAGGAGGACGGAGGGATTTCCAGGGAAAATAGAAGCAATGTGGAGCTGTGGTGCGTGGCGAAGAACAATGCGCCGGACTCGGCCTTGCAGGGGGCCCTGGACTGGGTATGCGGCCACGGCGGAGCTGACTGCTCGGCCATCCAGCCGGGCGGCCCCTGCTACGAACCCACCGACGTCCAGTTCCACGCCTCTTTCGCCTTCAACGACTACTTTCTCAAGAGCGGCCTCTCCCGCCAGAGCTGCGACTTCTCTGGCTCCGCCTCTCTCACCTCCCTCAACCCAAGTACTCTCTCTTTCTCCGGCATTTGCTTTTGTTGTTTTCGAATGCCTTCTGCTTACAGTTTCCTCCATTCGATCATGGTGGTTGTCTTCTTTCCCTCACTTTTCGTTGTTGAATCTGAATCTGCAGGCCATGGAAATTGCTTATTCCCATCGAGGTTCTCTCTCTTTCTCTCTTTCCGTGCAATCGTTTGTGCATCTGTTTTAGCCATTAAAGAGGGATAATCATTTTAAATGATGCTCAAATCAGAAAACTAACCAAAAATCAGAAACTTGGGCTCAAGTAGGCTCAAATCTATAATTTTTCTTAAGTACTATTTACATGTCCAAAAGCATAAATGTGTATATCAAATCTGAGGAACTAAAAATTGATTTGGACCAATGACTCTTGAGTTCTTTGTGCATACATTAATTTAATCTTTAAGCAAGTAGCTGTTTCTTTCAAAGCTGTGTTTTTCATGTCTACCTCTTTGAAAACGAAAGAGTCATGTTGCAGCTTTTCAATCAAGAATAATAGCTCAGCAGGAGATGGGAGCCTTGCCAGCGTCACAGATTCTACCGATGCAGACACTAGTGCGGGAGCTGCAACTAATGCAGTAAGAGCAGCTGTTTCTGCCGCCGCCGCGGGGACGGTCATTATGGTGCTGCTTTTCACGGCACCCCCTCTTCTCCCTTTTCCTTCCCAAATTAATAAACTTCTTCATATTGTAGAGCTGAACGCGTAGCCACTTGTTTTTCTCCAAATGATCAATGAAGAGTGCCAATGTTGATCATTTCTCCGTTTCCTTCTGTTCTTGTCAGTTGCAAGTAGATCACTAGGAGCTTTCTTTTTTCTTAGGTTGGCGTTACGACGGGAAGGAATGGTGAACCAGGACTCATAAAAACTAGGGAATGTGACTCGGAGAAAAGATATAGATAGCTGCGTAGCAAGATTATTAGTAACTCGTTCTACTTTGTCATCAAACATGTACCGCAAAGGGGTTTATATTATATTTGGCAAACTTGTGGACCTGAGTTGCAAGTTGCCGAATCGGCTAGGATCATTCATTTACTGGGTCACGAGTCAGGAACCTGCCGAGTCAATTTGGATCGGCAATTAATTACATGTTTTTGTTTGCTGTACATTGTTGAATATAGAAGTTTGTTATTTGTTGAATTGTGAAATATCATAAACTTTATTAAATATACGCAAAATACTTATATTACATGTTTTTCAGTTTTAGTTTATGAAAAATTAAATACAAAGTCCCCGTAAGCTTACCTTCTTTAGCTACTTATACGAATTTATGTATATATATATACATATAGACATTTATGACCTAATCCATCCGAATTGTTGAGGTAACTCTCTGATTCGATGATCCATACTTTAATTGATCCCGAGTCCGAGTTACAGGTTTGACAACTAATATTTACATGAATCATTAATGTTCCTTTCATGAAGGTTCTCTCCCTTGTTTATATAGTTCCACATTTTATGGTTGGCCATTCAAATGTTATTCAATGGGGTTGGTCAGGTCCCATAAGAAACAAAAAAATCCAACTACTGATGGAATTTCCATTTGCTAGTGATGTTCAACAGGTTGCTTTAGTGTTGGTTCTTTTGAAGATGGATGTTTTAAAGACAAACTCTACTTGATGGTTATACTGTAGATCTACTCATGTCCCCAAACAGTTTTGGACCCCAGGGTGGGGAAATTCAAACATAGCTCTGTTCTTTTACACACTTGCAATATAAGATTTGCCGAATGGCACATGACACATATTCGTCTCAAACGGTGGTTTTAAAGTAATCTTCTATTTAAATATTTTAAAAATAAACATTATTATTAACTTATTAAAAACAAGTAGATGTAAACTGAGTAGACTTATTCAAACACCATATAAGCCGATGTTCAAGAGCACACTTAACACACTCTGCATCGTTTTGATGAGGAGCCAATACCGATATGGGATACGCAGACGACCCCATATCAACCAATATGGCCTCATGTTGGCCGAGGTACAGATACGTTATTTTGTATCTTTTAATATAAAAATAATTATAAAATGGCTAATATATCGGCTATAATGCTGTATCTGTTTGAGTTTCAGGAACAACAAGACCCAAAACTGATAGTTAGAACATTGGCCGATATGCAACATATCAGACGATAGACGACCATGGTTCGGCCATTAAGTACCATATTCTTTCTCTTACATAGAAACTATTTGTTTTGCACCTAAGCTAATGCAAGAATGCCAACTTGATAAACCTCACTGCGCTAGAATGGTATATGCTATTCCATTATATCCATTGTGGAGCAGAAAGTATGTCGAACCATTAATGCATATTTGGCAGTTTCCTATGAATTAAAGCAACTGCCTCTTGAACTTTGGCAAATTTAAGCTTACTCTAGAAGAGGTTAGGCACAACAAATTTCCTTAAGACAGGTGATCCATGTTAATTTTAGAGAGGCAAAAAACAACACAAGAAAACCACCTGAATGTGAAAAAATTGGAAAAGTGCATGTGAAAAGCATTAACAAAAGATCTCCATTCACCTCGTTAGGTTTAGACTTTAATCCTTATGTTGAAGCCCACGAAACTAAATGCCTTTGGGCGCATTCGGATGGCATAATCAGGTAGGGTCTGACTAAGTTGAGGTAATTCACTGGTTTAGTGATTGCAGGACAAAATAAGAAACTCGAACAAACAGAACCATAAAATCTTCTAAAATCAAGATTTCTGATTGATTCCATGTCTAAGATTTCTCAGGTTACTGAAATTAGTATCTGTACTACATTCAACTGCATCAGAATATAAAATTACAGACACACGGATCACTCTTATTCAAAACAAAACTATTTAGCCCCTCGTTCCAAATATAACAAAAGAACGAACCACTTATGACCAGCCCAGAACATAGTCAAAAACATATACCAACACCAATGACAGCGGGTAGAAGAGATACGCAACGTAACATGTCCAAAGTGGGAATTTAGTACGGAAGCTCGCAAAAAGGCCCATTATTATCACAACAATGAGAATAATGAGCACCTCAGCAGTGAAATCCCAGGTTAAACCTCGAATATATACAAGTGCTAGGAAGACCGCCAAGCACAAAAGGTTATTCATGGTAACTGCACCGTAGATCTGCAAATAAACATCAAGACCAAAAACTTATGAACTATTCATAGATTTCTAGACAAATTTGAGGCAAAACAAAAAACCATGTCAAAACTGTTCAATCAGAAGTAAAAACCTGTGGCTTTCAAAAGATTGACATTAGTGAGAAAATACACAGTAGAAGGGCCAATTTCTACTCTACAGATGTTACTGAACTGCTAATTCAAACTTTTGCAGGAATTAGTTGAACTCAGAGGCATGTGGTTCATGGTGTGAAGAGACCGACATAACTTTGATTTCATAACGAGAAAAACCACAATAATCACCAGCCATCCACTGGCTATGGAAAGGGCAAGATGGTATATCCACAAAAACATACTGTCCCAGAATTTAATGGTAGACAGATGGAGTTTGTAAGGAAAAAGGAGGCAGTACTGTGGTTTTTATCCGGAAAAAGGAGATGGTGGAGCAAGGTTTGAGACAAAGAACCTAACCCTCTAGGTCATTTACAAAACTGCAAACCCAAAAAATCTGGTTTCTTGTTTTGGGTGGCACATCACATGCAAATTTAATTTAGTTATAAGCTCAAGATATAACTAGGTTTCATGTGTTATTCAAGTAGGGCTTCAGGATATTATTTGAGTTATTACCACATATCTCATAATTCCGAGAACAGGATAACAGGAAGTGATGCCAACAAAAGGCAATAAGGAAGACAAAGAAGATTATAGCAAAAACAGAACCACAGAACACAGAAATTGAACAGGAAGCATTAAGACATCCAAATAATACAATAATGAAGGTACCAATAATTCCTTGACTTGTAAGTTCTAAGAGAACACAAATTCGAATGAGTAACCGAAGAAGTTGAAAAACATTTTTTCCCTGCACTTCTTGCATGACAATAAATAATTTTTTTCAAAAACCTTCACCCCATCATTAATATAACAAGTTAACATGTCTATAAGCATGCATGCTTGTAAAATGCAGGTCAAATACTTCAACAAAATTACCCAGAAAAAATGAATCTATAGATCATTTTTTCTGCTGCACAAGCAAGTTAACCTAACCAGAATTTAAGGGCCACAAACAAGCATAGTTAGTTGTTAAGTTTCAATCTTTCAGAAACTTGTGCCTGACATACGCATATTAAGTTATAAACCTGATTTATGTAGAGCAAATAATTTCTTATTAGTGAAACCTACTAAACCAGTTTGGCAGGGTTCATATCAGAATAAAATGATGTGTGCATACTATGCCTGGGAGATTAGCAAGCACAAATCTTGGGAAAGCATCATATAGAGCAAACTAAGCACATTAAGGAAATACAAATATATCAAGCTAATTAGAAACGATGTTGGATATTTTCCTTTAGTAAAGATTGAGCAAGAAAAATAGAAGAAACAAGGACTAGTGTGAACCTCAGAAAATGTCAAAGAAGCAGTTCTTTGCGTCTTCCGGCTGGCAAAGATTAGTGCTGACACAGCTTCACTGGAGTTTGTAGCCAAGGGCATTGCAATGAAGGAAATGAAGAAAGAAGGTATGCTTGTTGCAGAGGAGAAATTATCAACAGCATCCACAAGAGGATCTGCAAATATGGCAGCAATAACAGTGCCTAGTACCAATAGTCCTCCAGCTTTCAAAAGCACCTTTGGGTAGTTGTCAAAACTTTCAGTTGCCTCATCACCCTCATCACCCAGAGCTGACACTTCATTAGCAGCATGCTGTCATGACAGAAAATGAAAATCAAGAATATGATTCATAAGGTGAATAAGGAATGAAAAAAGTTTTTCTTGCAAAAATACCTGGTGGAATCTGTCAAAAAAATTTGATGAGCCATGACCAAAGGGAATGACTCCCTTTGCTTGATGAAGCCAACGTGAGAGACCCTCAAAGAATTCTTTGTAATCAAGCTGGTTATCATGAGAAGAATCAAACTCCTCCATTGTTTTGATTGCAGCTAGTGTAGGTGCATCCGTTCTCAGATCTATGTGATCAAACTGGAGACCAATAAAAAATGCCCTCAATTCTGCATGGGAAATGTGTGCATCCTTGTCTTCATCAATTAAATGAAACAATCTGTGTAATATCAAACAGATTAAATAAGTAATCCTGAAAGGCTGAAACTCAGTGTTATCTGTATTATACGACATGCAATAGTACGATACATACCATATAGGTATACAGTATACGATACACGATACGCTCGTGTATAGTAAGCGTAATGTGGTACAGGCAATACACCCCCGTATTGTACGATATAGCAAAAAACAAAAAAAATGCCTGACGGCTCCTTTTGTGTTATTTTTTAAACATAGTCACAGAAGACGTGTTTTTTTCGGGAAAAAAAAACTCGAAAAAAATGCGATAAATTAAATGGTCGTTTAAAACTAAAAAAAGCCTTTTTTTGAAAAAAAAAACGTTACAAACTTAAAAAACCCGTCTTTAACCCGTTTATTCATGTTTTTTTCACTTTATTTTTTTTTCATTTTTTTAAAAGCCAAACAGTTTTTTTTTTCATTTTCTATTTTTTACTTGTTGCAAATCTACTTACCTTTTGATGTTTGTATTATTAGTTTCTCACTTACTTTATTTTTCTCCCATTTTTAGTTTTTTAAAAAAATTTAAAAATTACCATATTTTTTTGTTTTTTTCCATTTGAAAAAACTCACCATATTATACTCGAGAAAAACCTCGCCATATTATACCTGAGAAAAACCTTGTTGTTTAAAACTCCGAGACATTATTTGTGACTATGGGTTTAAAGACTCTACGCTTCTCTTCTCTCTTCTTGTTGCTAAATGTTGCAAGAGGTATGGGAGGGAAAGATTTTGCCCATTTTCATCAAAAATCACTAAGGATTCATCGATTTGGGAGAGTCTACTAGCCGGTGAAGAAGTTTCTCGTAGTGGGAACGGTGGGAAATTTGGAGAAAGACGGATTTTTGGTTTCTAACACCAAGAAGGTAAACAATTACTCATTTTTATCGTTGAATCATTCATTTCTCTTATTTTCTACAATTAACCATAGGTTTTGTTTTATGAAGATATAATGTCGAACCCTTCATGGCAGTGGTGTACAAGGGTGAATCCTAAAGATATGTTAAAAGTTAAGCAAATCATATCAAGAAGGATCTCTCGCTTTAAACACCATATAGGTGGTACACTCAACGATATGGCTCAATGCACAGGCTCCCAAGAGAACCCATTGCTACCCTATGCCAAACACCAATGTTATTAATGTTGTGAAAGCAAATAGGATTGAAAAAGAAATGTATGAGGTAGAAGTAGGACTTGGGAACTCATATGAAGAGGAAGGAAGCGAAGGTGAAGATGTTAAGCTCGAAGAAGAAGATGTTGGTGTTAGTTTGGGAACAACTAAAGGGAAAGGCATCATGCATAGAGGTGGTTTTTCAGCTGCAACAACCAGAAAGAGAAGAGGTGCAAGTACAGTTTCACGAGGACTTGGCAGGAGTCATAGTCGTACTATCGGAACTGGTGGTGCTAGAGTATCTACTATGAGGTCGAGTATTGGGTCTGGTTCGATCAAGGATTTTTCTCCCACTTATACTACTGCAGGTAGGGGTGAACGCGAGCCGAGTTGAGCCGAGCTTGGCCAGCTCGAACTCGGCTCACCTTCTATTTTGCACAACTCGATCTCGGCTCGAGCTCGAATCAAGTCATATAATGTTAACTCGAGCTCGACTCGATCAAGCGTGTCAAAGCTCGAACTCGAGCTCGTTTAACTCGTTTAGTTTACAAGTGTGTTGCAGTATCAGTATGAGACAGTGGAGAAAGATGGTAGCGAACGTGTTGTTGCTATGAAAGAGATGACAGCAAAGGATCTGCAGAAAAAGAGGAATCAGATGAGATATTTGGGTTTTAAGTTTTGGATTTTCAAGGAACCCTCGCTCATGCTCAGCGCTAAATGAAGATTTCAAATCGCTTGCTAGAACGAGGGTTTTATGAACCTAACGTCCTCACTCCAGCACCACGCTTTGCTAAGCGAGGGTTTCTGATTGATCTGAAACCCTTTGCTGAGTGAGGGTTTCAGATTGGTTTGAAACCCTTTGCTTTGCTGAGCGAGGGTTTGAAACCCTTTGCTTTGTTGAGCGAGGGTTTCATGCCTCGAACACCCACAAACGCGACATTCTCTTTCTCCAAGGGGAAATAAAAGAAAAAAAAACGAAAGACTTGCTCCAATGAGCGAGAGTTTCAATTCTAAAGCTCCTGCAAGCAAGGGTTTCATCCCTCACTCGCTGCGAGCGAGGGAGTTTTGAAACCCACGTTTGCTGGAGCAAGGGTTTTGAAGAAACCCTCGTTCCGGTACGAGGGTTTTAGATTCTGAAACCCATGGCTTAGCGAGCGAGAGAGAGAGAGGGAGAAAGAGGCGTACCTTGACTGGGCAGCAAATGAGAAGGACCGTTGCTATTGTGTGATGAAGTATTGAAGACACTTCATTTGGATGAAGCATTGAAGAAGAAGAAGAAAAAGAAGAAGAAGAAGAAGAACGAGAGGAGAGAGAATGCACGGGAAGAAATGAAACTTAAGATGAAAAAAACAAAATAAGTATTGTTTTTGCTCGAGCATAGTCGAGCAAAAATCATTCGAGTTCAATGAATTTGAACTCGGCTCGACTAAAAAAACGAGTTGAAAAATGAGCTCGAGGCTTGACTCGTTTATTAAAATAGTCGGCTCGAACTCGGTTTCGAGTCGAGTTTTAACGAGCCGAGCTCGAGTTACTCGGCTCATTGTGCACCCCTAGCTGCAGGTTCTCAGCTTGAGATTCGTACAACCATGTGTTCAAAGGATATTATTGGCGCAACAAATACCATTGGGAGGTGGTTCTATGACACATCGATTCCCTTTAATGCAGCAAACTCTATTCATTTTCAGCCTGTAGCAGATGCAATTGCTTCTATAGGCTGAGGGTATAAAATGTCCTCTTATTATAAATTGTGAGGTAAAATTCTTAATAATACAGTTAGAGATGTCAAGGCATATTGTGATGAACTGAAATTAAGCTGGAAAAGACACAAGATGCAGTGTATCGGTAGATGGGTGGACAGACATCAAGAACAACACATTGGTAAAGTTCCTTGTATATTGCCCCTTATGTACAATGTTCTTAAAATCTATAGATTTCCCTGCTGTTGATATTTTGTGTGAGATTTTTGATAAAGTTATACAAAAAGTTGGTCTGAGAATGTCGTGCAAGTTATCACTGATAATGCAGAAAATTATAGAGCTGCAAGTGAAATGTTAACAGCACGATATAAGACATTTTATTGGATCTTGTTGAAAGAGATGATATGAAGTGGACAGTTCAAAGATGACAAGAAATCAAGAAGTTTGTTTATAATCACACTTATGTCTTGAACTTGATGAGAAAATTCACAAATGGGGTTGAATAGATTCGACCTGCACAAGCACGGTTTGCCACAAACGTTTTGATTGTGCAGGGTAGAGTCAAGCAAAGAAATCTTGTCCGGCAGATGTTTTTATGTGATGATTGGGCTGCATATCCGCATGCCTATAAAAGAAAGCCACGACAGTTGAGGATACTATATTCAATGTTGACTTTTGGAAATCATGTGTGAACTTAATGAAGGTTTATGTTCCTCTAGTGAAAGTCCTCAAATTGGTTGACAGTGAAGATAGATCTTCTATTGGATATTTATATGACGCTATGGACAGAGCAAAAGAGGCCATTAGAGATAATCTGAACGGAAAAAAAGAAGTTGTACATGCCTATATGAAAGATTATAGATGAAAGATGGTATGAACAACTTCATTGCCAACTTCATGCAGCAGCCTACTACCTAAATCATGCTATCAGATATCTTCCCACTTTTAAGAAGAACAGAGAGATCGAGTATGGCATGTTGGATTGTATTGAGATATTGATAAGTGATTATAGAGAACAAAAAGTTTTCCATGTGTCGATCAACATATATGATACTTGTTATGGTAACATGGGGAGAGACAGAGCAATCTGATGCAGGACATCCTTTCATCCAGGTATTAGAAAAAGGGACTTTATCTTATCTACTCTTTTATTGTTATTTTATTTGTTGTTTCTACCTTCTCATATATTTACTATTTTGTATTTACTTTCCATCTGTTATTAGATTTGTGGTGGAGCAGGTTTGGGCTTGATTGCCCAAAATTAAAGAAACTTGCCATTAGAATCCTCACTCAAACATGTGCTGGATGTAAAGAAATTGGAGTGTTTTTCAACACATCCATAGTCAAAAGAGAAATAGGATGGAACATAAAAGGTTGAATGACCTTGTTTTCATTCGTTATAATATGAAGTTGAGACAAAGGTAAATTAAATACATTTGTTATGCAAAATTGCCAATTCTAATATATATTTTAATTTTTAACAATTTGTTTTTTTTCTCTTGTTTCACTTTAGGAAAATAGAAGCAGCATCTACGAGGAAAAATCAGACTCTCAGCCTTGACAGTTTTGATGTATTAGATTCTTGGGTTGAAGAAGAACCATCTATGATCCTTGAAGAGGACGATCTTGATTTTCTGA
This sequence comes from Nymphaea colorata, assembly GCF_008831285.2. Lineage (NCBI taxonomy): Eukaryota > Viridiplantae > Streptophyta > Magnoliopsida > Nymphaeales > Nymphaeaceae > Nymphaea > Nymphaea colorata. The sequence goes on along the minus strand of NC_045146.1, from coordinate 18,123,171 downwards.
ACATTGAAGGAGCAACAGACCTTTTTGAAGAAAGAGAGGCTGAAGAAATGGAATGTTGGTGACATTCCAACAGAGAGGATAGAAGCAATTAATAAAGAAGATAAAGGTGATGATGAAGATTGACGAGGATTATCGTTGAATCATGAAAGATGATAACTATATGTTTTGAACTTAAGAATTGTGATGTCATCTAAGCCTCTTAAATGTAATCTAAGTCCTAAGAGGCTAAGACTCCAAGTCTCAGCCTCTATCTCAGCCTCTAAGTCCTGAGATTCTATGAAATTTTCAAATTTAAAATTGTGATGGATGCTTATTAAATATTATGTTATTTTGAATCTTTGATTTCTTATTTTTTAATGTGTTGTTGATATACATGTTTGTTCCTTATGTATGATGACTTTTTTAGTATTGAATATATTTTTCTTGATTTTTTGTTTACTTTTCCAGATTTTTTCAGATATTTTATGATTTTCTCTATTTTTTTCTTATTTTTAATATTTTTTGAATATTAAAAAATTAATTTTACGATACGCTTTGCTACGTTTATGATACGTTATGGTACGACTTATAGGTTGGCCCGAACGATACGCATTACACTACGTCTTTTACGACAATGCTGAAACTATTACAACTGAAAAGGATGAACTGAATATACTAACTTTCCTATAATACTTTCGTCAGGTTGACCATTGGGGTCCAGGAGCCTCCCAAGTGCACGCCTGTGCAAGTGTTTCAAAATGGTTGACGAAAAATATTTAGATTTTGCATAAGCAAGCCTTCTCTTCTGAATCCATGGGGCAACGACCTATGAAAATGAAACCAGAACATACAACATGTCAGAAAAAAGACATTGCAGTGATATCCTACATGAAAAGAAAATTGGACAGATGGAAAAGGGGTAACTCATCATATGACCATAAATGCTGAGAGTTTCCAGATGACAGCAAATGCAACCACTTACCTGATAAACGCAATAGGAGATTAACATTACAACAGCTGCAATAAGGGAAATCATGATGGCAATGCTGGACCACGAGCTATGGTTAATAGCCTGAGGAAGCTGCACAATGACAAAAGGGATCACTGAGAAAACCATGATTCTTGCAGCAATACTGGTAGCCTTGTCAGTAGTAACTCCAGAGCCTGTAAGTGGAGGAAAACCAAAATCAAAGGAAAAAAGAAAAAAGCTCAGGAACGCCAACAGAACTTTCATATGAAACCAAGTGTACCACAGGTGAGAAATACTAAGACACTAATATCCATTTTACATTGTACAGACAAAGATAGCCTTCTTGAATAAGGGAAAAAAAAATTTCTCGCACATTTTTATCCTGATACAAAAGGAGAATGATCAAGCAAGTAACATACAGAACTTCACAACAAGGCACACCTCAACAATTTTAATACCCATTACTTTTCTTAGTATCTTTTCTGACATCATAAAAATCAATATATATGCCAAACAGGATTTACTATTTAGAAACAAATATCAAGGTTTGCCAAAAGAGAAAAAAGAAACCTCAGAAAGATAGAGAATAGAAGGGAAAAAAAGAAAAATAACTACTCCAATTCACAGGCATGTATAGGATTATTGCATTTTGGTGCATGTCAAACTCATTGACACAAGTTTAGGTAGAATAAAGAGTTCACAAAATCACACGTTTGCTAGTGCAATCTTATAAAACGTCAGACATGTTATGTTTTTGTTATTCACTGTTCCTAAATCTTCCTTTGCTTATAAGGATCAAAATTTCAATAGTGTACTTCCTTACTGTTCTTCCTTTTTTTATTAATCAATTGTTTAGTTCTTGTTAATTGCTTATTTACCTTGCTAGAGAATAGCATTGATGCTTCTAGATTTGTTTAGAACTGTTTAGTGAACAAACCATATGGTACAAAGTTCTAGACACAGCTGGTACTGGAAAATCCACAAAATTTTCATAAATTCTAACCTCAAAAAGCCTTTTTTTTTTTTTGTAAAAACATGGTTTGAATCTGTTCTTAGTAAATGGATCATTATACACATGCATGATGCAAAAACACACACAGCCACAACCACTGAACTACGGTAACTGAACATGGGGAACTGATATTATGACATTTAATCACAAAATTAACCATATGGATGTGATCCACATCATTGATTTTATAAAACCAACACTTAATTTCACTAAATATGATGCATATAATGTTTTTCTGAAAGATAAAGACGCCTAAAATTTCAAAAGTATTTAACCTCAAAAAAATTATTTTTTCCATAAACACATGGTTTCTGTTTCTATTGTTGGTAAATGAATTGTCGCACATACACATACAAAAATAACTTTTCATTTGTGACTAATCCCATGTAGTTAACCATGCTAACCAAGCCGAGGTAGCAAACCCCATAGAAAGGCCTAGGAGAAGCCGAACTGGTTTCATGCAACAGTAAAAAGGGAAAAAAGATAGAAGCAAAAAGAGGAAAGAAAAAAAAGAATGAAAGTGGCAGTTATGAAAAAAATCCTCCTCAATCAATGCATTAGAAGGTAGAACAAAGAGAAAAGATAAACTTTAAAAATTAAAAAAATAATAGTAATATTTTTTATTTGAACCACTTAGGCACCTCAGCCTAGGCATCCAGGCTACTACTCAACTCTTAGGCAGGCCCATATGAGGACTCAGGGTGCTACTGACCTAGTGTTTAATCTCGACAAGATTTTGAGCTTCTACGACTGCTCAAGCTTTCAATGTCTCCAAGCACAAACCAAACAAAACAAGCTTTATGTTCTGATAAAATATCTAGTATATAGGACACTTGAGAATGTCTGAGACATGATGAGGTGCCCATTTTGTCGGACAATTCAATGTTCATAAAATGGAGTGGCTGTAGAGTATCAAGGAGTGTGGATGTCAATGGCCGTGCCCAAAAGTGTCAGACACTAATGCTTCGGAACTCTAGAGTGTCAAAGTAACATAGCAAACAATAACTATTCCTTGTTTTGAGTATCACCTGAATGGTTGTAATTGAATGGCTTCTATTTAGCATTATCTGGAAATATGCATCAGATTTAGATCAACACACGGCCAGATATTAAATAAAAAAAATAAATAAAAGATTCCCTACTAAGGAAAGGTTTATTCACAAAAATTAAAAAGGGCAAGTACACCCAGATGTTACTCCTGTATCTGAACAACAGGATACTAAGCAGATGATTTAAAAGGTTAGCAGAATCGTTGACCCTGACTTCAAGAACCAGGGTTGGGTGGAATTACCAGCTCTAGCTCATTTATTTATTGAACCATGACATTGCTGCATACAGTTTTCGAGTAAATAGTTTTCTCCCCATGGATCATACATATTGTTACCACCTAACTCATTTGTGCACCTTGATTTCTCCTTGCAGGACTAAGATTAATCAATTCTGCCTTTTTGGCTTCCAAAGTTATTTAAAAAGGGTGCCATTTTGTGAAAATACTTCGCTGCTGGTGAGAAGAAACCAGTGTTGTAAAAGTCAATTCGGGAATCAAATTAACCAAGCTGTCGATTGAGTGAATCAGCCAATTCAGTGATTCAGCTGAATCAGTTATGCATCAGGAAAAGAATGGAAATTTATTTATGAAAAAGCATAAATGGAATATATATATGATACAAAATATTTTTAAAATAATAAAAAAACTGACAGATGGCACTATTGAATCACCAGAGTTGATATCAGTTTGTCACCGATTTGATTTGAATTGTAACTGAAAGAAACTGTTGATGACGAAGGCAACTAGAGAATGAGAATTCCCACGAATGGATTATTTCAAGCGCACTCAGCTGCATCCAGCAGCAAGTGATCATTGAATTTGACAAGTCATACTCACACTTAAACCCACATCAAAATCAGCTGCAAACATTAGGTTCTGCAGTCTCCTTAAAGAATCCATGATACATGGATTTTGTTAATCTTTTTTACCACCCTCAGATTTAAAAAAAAAAAAAAAAAAAAAAAAAAAAACCATTTTCAGATGCCTCCATTTTTAATCTTTCTTCAAGTTGCTTGTCCACAATATAGCTTGTACGTGCTTTTAAGTTTTCAACCATGTAAGCGAGGCTTTTTCCCTTAATAGCAGCATTCTGTTCATTCTTTTGTTTGTTTGTTTTTATCTTCTCTTCCTCATGTCTGGAACGGCTTATTTTGAATATTGTTGCCAGTTAATCACAAAAAATCAGGAGACGAAATTGGGAAGGTGAGACAGTCTTGCAGTTTCCTCCACAAATTATAGGAGAAATTGCATCCCAAGTCTTAGCTTCACAAAGGTGAAATACATAGATGAAATTTGTTTCAGTTGTTCAGCATACCATGAAATTGGATTACCTTTAGCACACCATAAAACCAAAGGAGGCAATATAGAAGATATGTAAGTTGAAAAAAGCACATGAAGTTGCAAATATTGCAAATGGACCAAATGTTGGAGCAGTCAGAATGTGGAAATGAAACTTAAAGGACCTGACAGATCACATCTTTTTGAACCTCGCCCATCTGTTCCAGCTGTCGCATCTGAAAAATCACTTTTTCCTACCACAATACATGAGCCCCAAAGTACGGTAAGCAACATCACAGTTGAACCAGCAAGCAAGCCCATCCCAATTAGCACTTGATCTTGAGCTGTTTCCTTGCTTCCAGAAAGACCAGACACTGCAGAATTTGAAAAGACATCCAGTCAAACGAAAAAATAAATATCTGAGAATATATCAGCAACAACCAATTCCTTTTTCTCTGTTGGAGTGAAAAGTGAAATTCATTACATGCTCAGAAAAACTAAATATGCCTCGTATGTGATCATGACTCCTTGTTCGAACCACTATTTCCATCAAAACATTTACCAGATATAGCTAACCAAAACTGATGATACTATGGAAACGACGTATTTGTCTAGGATAAAGAAAGCAGGATCAGTAAAAGAAATACATCGCACTTGTCGGGATGCAGTTGGTTTAAGGGTATTGGGACGAAACAAATCAAAGAATAAAAAATCAAAGCTTCAGTAGGATTATTCATCACAATTCAACCTATTTAGAAGAACACGTGATTGATTTGATCCGTCACTCATAGCAGTCCTATAATGAATCATAAGAAATTGAAACTCACATGAAAAACAAAACAATTTCGTAACTGCCATACCGAAAAATTTGTGTGAAACAACTAAATCAAAGAAAACACAAAAAAATCAAACATCTTCAAAGTTCAAACCCAACCAACAGAAACAAGAAAACCAATCTCCTCAGAACTTTCACATTCTCAAAACTATAATCAATCGCAAACAAAAAGCAAAACAATGATTACACATACTCTGTTGCATTCATAACAAAGCCCACAAGCATGAAAATGGAGCTGAAATCAGAGAAGTATACTGGAAAATTCAATTCAAGCAATTGAACGAAAATAAAACCGGGAAAACTCCGAGTGACACAGACGGCCAAAAAACCCCAACAGGCACTAGCAAATTTCCTCCATCACAGATGACGAAACGCCAACGGAGATCTATAAGCAAAAGGAGAAGGTAAGGGAGACAATGAAGCAGATGAAGTAACTCCAGGTCCTCACCTAGGATCAGCAATGCATCCGGAAGCGCTCCGAGAACCGGAAGGAAGAGGCCCCCGACGATGCCAGGACCGAGTATCTGGAGAAGGAGCTCGCTGCCTTCGGAGAGGTACCTGGCACCGAGGAACATGAGGTAGCCGTAGACAATGAGGAGGAAGAGGTTCCCGAGGATGGTCGTGGTGCAAGGAAGGAACCCATACGTCTGCTCGCAGGAAGAGGCCGCCACGGTGGATTTCGCGGGGTGCAACAAAAAGTGGTAGCGCGGTCCCTGTCCTTCAGATCCATCGGAGACGAGATCAGTCACTATGGTACGGACGATGCGGCTCTCCGCAGCAAAGGAGAAGAACAGAAGAACGAGAAGAGGGACGAGCAACAGCCGAGCTCTAGCCATGGCGGAAAGAGTGAGTGAGAGAGAGAGAGAGAAACAGAGGACAACGGGACTGAAATACGCAGAGAGAGAGAGATGTCAGAGCAGCTCGAGGGCCCCAGATTACGGCCCGATATCCGTCGACACGTGAATACGCCGTTGGCTTGACGGCTTCTAACAAAGATGCGTTCCCTCCCCCGCGGATCACTGTCGAGCCCGGCCGGCGACGGAGGGATCCGGACACCGCCGTCCCGGATCCGAAACTAAACCCGAACTCCAAGGCATCTCAAAAGAGCCAAAACCAAACAAGGAAAATCAGATCTTGGTTTAAATAAGCGCAGCTTCAAATCTAACGAAATTTCTCGTTTCCAAGCTCACAATTTGAGATATTTATATTTTTCCAATTTTGGCTTGAAAATAAAATGAAACAGCAATAAAGAGCCAGCCATTGTTTTCTAAAACCAGCATCCGAAAATTATCTGATCTCAGTCAGACATCAGATTCGGAATCCAAATCTGATTAATTGTCAGATTTCGGTTCCGCAATGTCCCTACTGTGAATGACTTCAGCACACTGAAAAAGAAGTCGCGTAGTACCTGTAAAGATCTGACTTTTGTTCGGATCCATCTCATTCGTGAGATATTCTTCGACCAAAATGAACAGCTTCATCCCCATCAAGGGCCCCTCGTTGTATAAAAAATTTTTATTGATTGGTCCATCTTGTTCAAAAGCTGAGCAGATTAGTTGTTGAGCTTTTCTTAAAGAAAAAACATCCGAGAACATCACATAGTGGGCCTTTCTGTGAAGCCGATGGATGTGAGAAAAAGGGGAAGGTAAGTGCCGGAAAAGAGTTTCCGGCCAAATTTGAGAGTGACATAGATTTCATTTCGCAAAAGGCTTTTTTCATATGCTAATGCTTCGTTTGGTCTGTATCGATCCATCTAATTATTATTGGAACTGTTGGTATCCTGTCCTAACTTAGGAAGCACATCATGTTTTTGGAATTGAAATGACTCGTTGTAAATAATTATTTTGGAGGGTCAAGAGCAAATGCATATAAAAATACTTGTTAAATGTTATTTCATTATCTTTCTCGTTTGGAAAGATCTGACAGCTTGACGAGCATATTCTCATATGTTTATATTTCTTAAAGATTTTCTCTAACGTCAGCTTAAGAACGTTCTTGTTCTTGTCCCCATAATAGATCTGGCGCAATTTTAATATAGATGGGTTAGGTAGGGATGCGATCTCGGACGTGTGAACATGTTCGTGTTCCTAAAAACAGATCGGGTGCAGTAAAGTGAACAATTTAATATAAAACAAGTAGACGTGTTCATTCCGTGGCCGTTTATGGGTACCGGACATACAGAAACCTTCTCGTTCTTGTCCCTAGAACGCATGGAGTGCAATTTAATCGATTAAAAACTTCCGCATACTCATTGATTAAAAGCCAAACTTGGAATAGTTTTTACAACCATCGTAAGAATCTCTATCCTCAAAACCTTTAATTTATAAAATTTTAAGCTTCAGTTTCTTTTAATTAAACTTTTAATATATATAAATATTTTTAAATTTTCTATTTAATTTTTTAAATTTTGAAAAAAAAGACGTTACAAAATGAAATTGATTTTAATGCAAAGGAAATGGGTTATGTGTAGAGAGTCAAAAGGAACAATGAGGACGGGGACTGCGACGACGGGTGGATGAAGAGACGCGTTTTTTTGTTGTTGGCCATCACGACGGTGGGCCCTGACGTAGCTTTTTGGCTTCATTGCGTGGGGCCCACAGTCCACCACTATTACCCTAATGGTGGTGGAAGAGAAAGATTCGCTTTTTTTTTCTCTTCTTCTTTGTCGGCACAATATATTAATTGGAAGCAAAATTCGTTTATTATCGTAATTGACATTGTATGAGACATTAATCCCTGACCTAATCTTAGGGATCTGGTGTTCCTGCTACCAAACACGCACACAACGGCGGATTCTGGCGATCGGAATTGCATGTCGGCGAACGAAGGGAAGAGGCCATTTTTTGCCTTCCAGCCTCTCCTACTAGAACGCTTGGGTATTCAATGTGCACCCACCCATACATACGTAGAATATTAATAATAGTGTGGTATGGTGTGACCATGTTCAAGGGTGAAGTCATAAATTTTTTATGAAGAGAGTCGAATTAAAGTTTATAAATGTTGATTAGAACCAAAGTATTATTTTTCAAAAAATTTTATATAAAACAAGTGAATTTTCTAAAATTTACTTATAATAAAAAAAATTAAGGTAGGACCCTACCTTGGCTCCGCCCCTGGCCCTTGCCTTCATCAAATGTAAAGAGAAGTTGTGTTTGATGATCTTAGATCTTAATAATCAATCTCAAATCTTGAGATTTTAAGTCTTGATTTATAACAAGGAGCCAGAAACTTTGTGTTTGAAAGATCCAAGACTTACATCGTGGTTTTCAAAACTTTGCATCTTGAAATCTGAATATTCTAAAATCGGACGCCGGACTCCTCTGCCCCTCCGGCATGAGAGTCTGAAACCTAATGATGTAAAGTTCGTTGGGAAATTCAAATTCAATACGGTTTTTAGATTAACAGTTGGTAAACAGACATGCATTTAAGGAAGGAGAGCCGCTCATTAAATGATACCATTGGGTCTAAAATTTGGGGCAATCAAACGGCCCCAAAGAATGGCGAAAAAGAATTTATTTTAGGGAGAATGGTGGTTGCATCGACACTTAAGTCATGGGCGGAGTCAAAAATTTTAAAATTTTCGTTAGGTGGTCAAACTATAGTTTCAAAATTTTTTCTCTTTTCTATCTACCGCCCAGCTTTCTTGTTCAGCTGACCGGAATTGTGGCGACCCATGCGGGCAGGCCGACATATTTTCCGAGACAAGAAGAAATTTTCGTTAGGTGGTCAAACTATAGTTTCAAAATTTTTCTTCTTTTCTATCTACTGCCCAGCTTTCTTGTTCAGCTGACCGGAATTGTGGCGACCCATGCGGGCAGGCCGATATATTCCCAGAGACAAGAAGAATCAATTGAAATAGCATGTTGCATGGAGTTTTTTTCAGTGGAAATGGTTTCACGATAAATCACCCACTTTGGATTGACCCTGCAAATCAAATAAACTTCCTGTGAACTCCTTCTTGACCATATGTCTATAGCAAAAACGAGAGAACACAAAATTTAACATCAACAATGTAGTAGAGGACATTCTTCCATACCAACCAGTCAAATTTAAAAAAATTTATTCACATGAACTATTTACTGGGCATTTGAATGAGCAACTGCACTTGGGTTTTGCCCTTCTGTATTAAGAAGGACTATTATTATGATGGTCCATGGTCCTGTGGATGGTCGATTATACAGCAGAATATGTTGTTCTCAACCATTGAAAGATTTAACACCAATTATACCAAGTCAAATGCGCGATGGCTCGCATACAATACGCTTAGGTTGGGGCTAAGATCCTTAACATGATATGATGAAGCATGGATCTTAGTGTAAACGTTTTGCCAATCACCAAGAACATACCACTTAAGACCAAAGAGAAGCACATAAAGTACGTAAATTAAATTAATCTTCACTGACATTTGCTTCCTATATGTGGATACACAGGATTCTTAATATTGGACATAAATCTTGTTTATTATCCCCCTCAAACATTCATATATGGGGATCGTATCAGCTAATAAGGCCTCATGTTGGCCAATATATAGATATGTTATCTTTGTGTTTTTCAATATATAAAGTAATTTAAAGATGGCCAATGTAGAGTATTGGTCAAAATGTTGTATCGGTTGGGTTTTGAGAGAGAAGGAGAGGACTGCGTCTCACAGCGTATAAAAGAAAATATGAAGTCCCCTCTCCTTTCTTAGAGATGTCAATAATATCCGACCGAACTGCATCAGAAAAAACAGATATGGAAAAAACTTTGCATCCAATTGAATTCAAATCCAGATTTAATAAATATCAACCAGATTTGGATGTGAATAGAGTATATTTTAAATATATATCCGATATTTGATGTCTTTAATGCAGTCTGGATTCTGTTTTAAAATCCGGGTGAGATATTAACTGCTGTTACATACTCTCAAAAAAGATTTTCTAATTTCTTATATACAGCAGGCAATGGGTTTTCATTATTTTCGAAAATCCAACGTCTGAGGTTTTAGATCTTTTCAGAAGACCTATTCCCTCGAATTCTGAATGGGAAAGGATTTTACAATATTATTTTGTGGGGTCTTTTTTTCCCAACTTTTGTATTATTTCATATCTTCCTTTCCTTTCAATAAAGGGGCACTGTTACTTTAAATGTCAAGCTTTTGGGGCTCTCATATAAAAACTGAAAATTAATGAGGTACTTATGTGTAAATAAAACAAATTCTATGGGCTGATGTAGGCAATTATCCACTGATAAAAGTGGTTTTGCCAAGTTATCCAACTATATTCAACGGATCATTTTCTTTCAAAACAAGATTATCGTGTCCCTCATTCCAAACGCAACAAAAGAATAAAAAGTTTATGACCGTCCCAGTAACATAGTCAAAAAAATATACCAACACCAATGATAAAGCATAGAAGAGATATGCAACACAACATGTCCACAGTGGGAATTTAGTGCGGAAGCTCGCGAAAAGACCCATTATAATCACAACAATGAGAATGATGAGCACCTCAGCAGTGAAATCCCAGGTTAAACGTCGAATATATACAAGTGCTAAGAAGACCGCCAAGCACAAGAGATTTGTCATGGTAACTGATCCGTAGATCTGCAAATAGACAGCAAGACCAAATATTATGAACTATTTAGAGCTTCCAACCTAAATTTAAAGAAGTCACGTCAAAACTAAATATTCATGCATCTGTAATTTACCCATAATGAAACCTGTGCCTTTGAAAAGATTGACATTAATGAGAAAATACACAACAGAAGGGCCAATTTCTACTATACAAACCACGTCAAAAGACTCAGAACTAAACATTCAGTAGTAATTTAACTATAATCAAACCTGTGCCCTTCAAAAGATTGACATTAATCCAAACTTTTACAGGAACCAGTTGTGCCCGCAAGCTTGTGATACAACAACCAGCATAACTATGTTCCCCAACAGGAAAAACTAAAACAATGCTGGCCAAGAAGACAGGACTATCCTTCAAAAATATACTTACCCCAACAATTTATGGTCGAAGCTGGCTATATGCACCACTTGGTGCACAAAAAATTATATATTATGGTCGAAGCTGGATATATGCACTACCCGGTGCACAAAAAATTGTGTACTCAAAAATGTTACTGTTCAACAAAAAAGGAGTCCTTTTATAAGGATAGAAAAAATAGTGAAAAGGTTAAAAGTCCAGAAAATATATTTCTTTTTAAAAATTTCTCAAAATACCTTAACTCCCCTTTGTTTTTTTTTTTTTTTCTAGTGCATGTCTCTTGCCGAACCTGGTTATATGCGTTAAAATGATGCACAAAATTTTTGTTCGCCCTTCAATTCAAAAAAAAAAGACTAAAAAGGATATTCCTTTTTAGAAAATCACCCAAATGTCTCTCTGCTTTTACTAAGTATATGGGTTGCGTGCACCTAATGGCGTCTCAATCTGGTTTATTGCATAAGAATGTCATGTGGAATATCTTTCAAAATATATTGGCCCAACAATTTATATTCGAAACTGGTTATATGACACCCAATGCACAAAAAATTGTGTAGTGAAAGTATAATGACAAGAATGCTCCTATTTAGCAAAAAATGAGCTCTTTTATAAGGACAGAAAAAATAGTGAAAGGGTTAAAAGTCTATAAAATATATTTCTTTTGAACAATTCCTCAAAATACCTCAACTCCCCTTTGTTTCTTTCTTTTTTTGCATGAAATTTTCTTTTGGAGTATAGTTATGATGAAAATACCCCCCAGTTCACACAAAAAAAAACTTTTTGTGAAAACAAAAATGGTAATAAAAAAAGTAAAAAGATTAAAAAGGACATTCCTTTTTTAAAATTTACCAAAATGTTTCCCTGCTTTTAATAGTATATGGGTTGTGTGCACATAATGGTGCATGCATCTCAATCTAGTTTATTGCATTCAGGTAGAATATCCTTCAAAATTATATTGGCCCAATAGTTTATGGTCGAAGCTGGTTATATGCACCATCCGGTGTACAAAAATTGTGTGCTGAAAGTATAGTAACAAAAATGCTCCTGTTCAGTAAAAAGGGAGCCCTTTATAATGACAGAAGAAAAGGTAGTGAAAATGTTAAAAAGTCTGGAAAATATATTTCTTTTTAATAATTCCTCAAAATACCTTAACTCCCCTTTGTTTTTTTTTCTACTGCATATCTATTGCCAAACCGGTTATATGAGTCATACTAGTGCACAAAATTTTCATTCACCAGTATAATTATGTTGAAAAGAGCCCCAATTCACAAAAAGAAAACTTTTTATGAAGACAAAAATGGAAATTAAAAAAGCAAAAAGATTAAAAAGGACATTCTTTTTTTAAAAAATACTAAAATGTCTCCTTGCTTCTACTGCATATATGGGTTTGTGTGCACCTAATGGTGCACTCAATTCAATCTGTTCTATTGCATGCACCAGGGTGGTGCACACAGCTCTCTCTCTTTATTTTAGGTAGATAGCTCAGTGTTTGTAAGGAGAAGGGAGGACTGGGGTTTTGGATGGCACATCACATGTGAATTTAATTTAGTTATGAGCTGAAGATATAAATAGGCTTTTTGTCTGTTATTCAAGCAAGGATTTCAGGATATTATTTTAATCATTATCCAGAATCTCAGAATTCTGCAACAGGATCACAAGGCATTAAAATGCCAGCAACAGACAATCAGGAAGTCAAAAGGAGATGAGATCATAAAGAGTAATTAACACAGAAAACAGTTAGACATTAAACAGGAAGCTGTAAGACATCAAATAATAAAATGATGAAGGTACCAATAATTCCTGATTGACTCATAAGTTCTACGAGAACACAAACTTGAACAAATGACCGAAGGAGTTCATAAGCACATTTCCCTGCACTAAAGCATATTACCGAAACACAATTATATCAAGCAACTCAGAAATGGCATTGGAATATTTTCCTATGGTAAAACTGGACCAAGGAAAGTAGAAGAAATACGGATTCGCTTGAACCTCAGAAAATGCCAAAGAAGCAGTCCTTTGATTCTTGCGGCTGGCAAAAGTTAATGCGGAGACAGCGTCGCTGGAGCTTATAGCCAAGGGCATTGCAATGAAGGAAACGAAGAAAGAAGGTATGCTCGCTGCGGAGGAGAAATTATCCACAGCATCCACAAGAGGGTCTGCAAATATGGCTGCAATAACCGTGCCTAGGATCAATAACATTCCCGCTTTCAAGTACACCTTTGAGTGATGATCAAAACGTTCAGTTGCCTCATCATTCAGAGCAGACACTTCACTGGCAGCATGCTGTCATGACAGAAAAATGGAAAGTAAGAACATTATATTATATGTAAGGTGCATTAAGAAGGGAAAAATGTTTGGCTTCTTGGCAAAGTACCCGGCAGAATTTGTCAAAAGATTTTGATGAGCCATGACCAGAGGAAACGACTTCCTTTGCATGATGAGGCCAACCTGAAAGACCCTTAATGAATTCTTCCTCATCAAGCCGGTTGTCACGAGAAGAATCGAACTCCTTCATCGTTCTGGCTGCAGCTTCTGTAGCTTCATCCATTCCCAGATCTATGCCATCAAACTGAAGACCAATCAGAAACGCCCTCAATTCTTCCTGCGAAATGTAGTTGTCCTTGTCTTGATCAATTGCATGAAACAATCTGTGGCATACGAAAGAGACTGAATGAGTAGTATTCCTGAAAGTCTGAAACTATTACAACTGAAAGCGATGAATTGGATATGCCGACTTTAGCATAATGTTTTTGTCGGGTTGGCCATTGTAGTCCACCAGCCCACCAAGTGGATGCTTGCACACATGCTTAAAAATGGTTGAAAGAAAATATTTATATTTTGCATAAGCCAGCCTTCTCTTCTGAATCCATGGAGCGAAGACCTTGCACACGACGAAACCAGAACATACAACATATGATCAGAAAAAAGAGATCACAGTGATATGCTACATGAAAAGAAAATGGGCAGACTAGAGTGCTGCATATCATGGAGAAGGAGTTGCTAGTCTGATTTACAAATGAAGAACATGCTAGAACAATTAAAAAAAGGCATATGGTCACAAATGCTTAGAGTGGTCGGATGATAGCGAAAGCAAGCAATTACCTGATAAAGGCAATAGGAGATTAACATTATAACAGCTGCAATGGGAGATTATGATACTAGTTCTGGCCCATGAAGCATGGTTAAGAGCCTGCGAAAGCTGCACAATGACAAAAGGGATCACTGACAGAACCATGATTCTTGCGGCTACACTGGTGTCTTTGTCAGTAGTAACTCCGGAGCCTGTAAATGGTGGAAAATTAAAAGTTGAAACTCCAGTATTTTCATATGAGACTGTGTTGAACAGGTGAGAAATAATAAGATATTGACATTTCTCGAAAAAGGAAAAAAGAAAATAATATTCTTGCACATATTTATCCTGGTACAAGAAAGCTTCCTTAACAACACACATACAGAATTTGGCAACAGTAATGGATACACCTCAATAATTTTAATACGCATTACTTTCTTTAGTTTCTTTTCTGACCTTATAAAAAAAGCAATATATATGATAAACAGAATTTGGAACCAAATATCAAAAATTGATAAAAGTGAAAAAGAAAACCTCACAAGAAAGCAAGCGAACCGAATACACAAGTGAACATCGGGAGGTATGGCATTTTGATGTAGTCAAACACGCCTTTGACACAAGTACTTGGGTTGGTTAGGTCATGGACTCGCACATTTACATGTTGAGTCTTATGAAAAGTAATATATGATGTGTTTTTTCTTATTAAATTGTCCCTAAATCAAACTTTGCTTATAATAATTAAAATTTCAATGGCATACTTCCATACTGTTATGACTATGTTAGTAATAGGTGGTTTCATTCTTGTTAATTGCTTTCTTGCCTTGCTTGACCATAGCATTAGTGTTGCTAGATTTCATTCGAACTTAACTGTCCCGCTTGTTGTTTAGTGTACAACTAGCCTATACGGCAATGCATGGGCATTGAATTTAGTGTCAAACACAGGTGAAAAGTTCCAGAAACTTCTATCTACACATATACACATATTCACGCACACATAGGGATGTACAATGAGCTTTATGAGGTGAGCTTGCCCTCAACTCGCTTAACCGAGTCCGAGCTCGAGCGCAACTAATTTCAGCTTGTGTTTCTTAATATATATTTTATGCTTAAAATTTTTATGTTTTTATTTAAGCTATTTTAAGTTTTTAAAATTATAAAAATAAGTATTATTGTTAAACGAACCTTATCCAGTTTAATCGAGTCAAGTCACCCAACTTGAACTCGACTTGTTTACAAATTCGAGTTATCGATTATGCTCAAACTCAATTTGTTTAACTTACGAGTCGAAGCGAGTTGAGCTTAACTGAACGATGGATGGGCTCAAGTTGGCTTGACTCATTTAACATTCCTACACACAGAGATATGGAGAAAAGATCTGAAATTTTAGAGCCCAATGCCCGGCCTTAGGATCAACCTTGCCGCCGATTCGGTGAATTAACCAGACAATTCAGCGATTCACTGAATCGATTGTGAATCACTAAAAAGATTAAAATAGAAGATTGGTTTCTGAAAAAACATAGGTGGAGTAGATATGACAAAATATTTTCAAAATAATAAACAGATTGACACAAGCACGCTCGATCACCACAGAATGGAAATCAGTTTGCCGCCGATTTGGTTCGAACTGTAAGATGAAAGGAACTGTTGGTAATGATTAATGAAGGCAAGCTTCTCCAGTGAGCGGCGGCATTCTCTGGCGAGACGATGTCTTTCTCCAGTGAACGCATGCGCGCTCTTCTCCAGTCAGCTTTTCAGTTTTTCTTCCTTCCATTAATTCTATGTGTTCCAAGAAGATCTCACTTCTTGTTAGTTTTCGTTGCTTCAACTTCTCTTCTGGTTCTCTTTTTCACTATATATCTGCCACACTCTCTTTCTGTGTACCGTCGCCCCTGTCTATTAGTTTGTCTCACAACTATATCATGATACACCAGCCATGACATGACAACATATTCGGAAGATAGACACTCTCTTTCACTATATATCCTTTTTTGTCTGGTTTTCTTTTAACCATCCTCATATTTTGGATTAGACGAGTTCGTTAGATAGCTAAGTGATTCTAATATATATATATAAAAGGATTGTAGACACAAAGTTTATTTAAAATCTTATTAATTAATGTCTACATGCAACCAGGGGCGAAACAAGATAATTTTTTTTGTGAGGCACTAAATATATGGCTAACAAAATTTTAATGACCATAGGGCGGTAAACCAGATGTCTCGGGGCTACGCCATAGAACTGAACCCAAGTTCACCAAAGTTTTAGCAATAAATTAAGGTTCTAAAGATTAGGTTACGTGGGGCATACGCCCCATAAAAACCCCACCTGCCTAACAAATTGACTGGGTCCTTATACATAAGTTGTTTTTTCCAAAGTTCTCCCTAGCCATATCAACAATTGTACCCGTACTTCATGATCATGACAAATTTCTAAAACCAGTCTATTTGCCTTTCCACAAAGAACGGGTATAATACATCCTAAGCTTTAGCTTCGACAAGGTGTAATAAATAGCAGAAATTTATTCCAATTTTTTAAACAACATGAATCAAATTACTTTTAGTACACAATAAAATCAGGCAAGCAGCGCTGAAGATATGTAATTTGAAGAAAAGAAAAACATGAAGTTGCAGATGTTGCAAACAAACAAAACGCTTAACAGAGAGAATGTGGAAATGAAAGGCGAAAAATACCTGACAAGTCGCACCTTCTTGAATCTCGCCCATCTGTTCCAGCAGACGCGCCTGAAAGGTCACTCTTTCCTACCACAATACAAGAACCCCAAAGTATGGTGAGCAACAACACTGTTGAACCAGCAAGCGACCCCATTCCAATCAACACTTGATCTTGAGCTGTTTCCTTGCTTCCAGAAAGACCACATACTGCAGAATTTTGCCAAAAAATCCAGTCAAACCCCCCAAAAAAAAAGTATCAACGACCGATTCTTTTTTCTTTTTCAGAATGAAAAGTGAAATTCCTTTTATGCTCAGGAAAACTAAAAATGTGTCTTATGTAGATAAAGCTAACCAGAGCTGATGGTATTGTGGAAATGATACGAATGACATGTATTTGTTTATAAGGCCGATAAACAAGGTAGCATTAGTAAAAGAAATAAATCGCACTCATCAGGATGCATGCAGTTGGCCTGATGAGGACATTGACGCTTCATCAGACCAAATAAATCAAAGCTTCAGTAGGATCATTCATCACAATTTGACACATATAGATCGAAGATGCAAGACAGTAGAGCCACACCGATCGGTTTAATCCGTCACTCAGCAGTTCTATAATGATGTACAAAAATAGAAATCAACAAGCTCTGCCATATTCGTAACAAAGGCCCACCGGAGAATCCAATTCAAACAATCGAAGGAAAAGAAAAACGAGACGAATCCAAGTGACACTGACGACCAACAAATCAAAGAGAACGAAACCGCAACAAAACCTAGAGCAGGAGCCGAAGCAGAGATTGATCTACAAGCAAAGAGAGAAGGCCACGGAGACAATGAAGCAGATGGAGCGAAATCCGGGTCCTCGCCTAGGATGATCAGTGCATCCGGAAGTGCTCCGAGAACCGGAAGGAAGAGGCCGCCGACGATGCCGGGTCCGAGAATCTGGAGAAGGAGCTCACTGCCTTCGGAGATGTACTTGGCAGCGAGGAACATGAGGTAGCCGAGGACCGTCGTAGTGCAGGGGAGGAATCCATACGTCTGCTCGCAGGAAGAGGCCGCCACGGTGGATTCAGCAGGATGCAACAAGAAGCCGTAGCGCTTAGGTCTCTGTCCGACGGATCCATCGGAGACGAGGTCGGTTGACAGGGTGCCGACCATACGGCTTTCCGCAGCAAAGGAGAAGAAGAGAAGGATGAGGAGAATGACAAGCAACACTCGAGCTCCAGCCATGGCGGAAATAGAGAGAGTGAGTGAGATCAGAGACAAAGCCGGAAATGTAGGTTCGCACATGAAAACGGATGCAATTTACGACTGAGGGAAGGTTAGGGGCTTCATTTCCTATGAATTGCATGGCTGCCAGCATCCCAAATGATCCACCAAACAATAAACAACGAGGTTTGCCATAGAAACCTCCAGAAACTCTTATCATACTGTTGAAGACGGAGACGGAACTGATTATTGGCAGTAGGTCATGCCAAGTGGAAAATATATATAGCCTGCTAAGCGAAGGAACAATGCAAAAAACCAGTAAGACTCCTCAGTTCATAAACATAACAGGCATGTATCCGGTATATTTTAATTTTGGCTGCAATGAATTCTCTCCATCTATCTATCTAAATCTGAAATAAGCAAGAGAGATAGGAATAGTCAAAAGGGAAGAGAGAGAGAGAGAGGACTAGTCAGGAGAGAAAAAGTACAAAGAATAGGCAGCATGTTGGTTAGCTGGAGAGAGAGAGAGAGAGAGAGTGACAGAGAAGACGACGGGCGAGAGAGGAAGAGAGATTTCAGAGCAGCTCGCGGGGTCCCAGATTCCGAACCTGGTTATATGATTATGGGTCGATATATATCCTTCAAGCCGTGAAAACGCCAATGATTTTGCAGCTTCTATCGAATTTAGTGACACCTAACACAAGTTTGCTAATTAATTCTCGCTCCATGGGCACAGCTTCGAACGAAGATGCCGAGCGCTGACACCGCTTCCAATCTGAATAATATATATGTGAAAGATTCGTATAAGTCGTTTTTAACAAATTTGGCTCGGAGATAAATATATTTGACAATAACAAATAATCATGTGACCAGTTGAGGAGGCAAATCTGGGCCTGTGTGGGCAAGTGCCCGCACTGACCCACAAGGAATGATTATTTACGTATTAATACCTTCTAGTTTTTTTTTTTCTTTTGTTTACATATTGGTCCCTTAAAAGTCTAGGGGGCGCTTGGATGACATGTTCATCTAAACCAAATATGTGAAAACTTGTTTTTTAATGAGTATTAGAAAATCGATTTATTTGTTCTGATAAAAAATTAAAAACCGAAATTTCTCATGAAGTATCTGGTAGTGCAACCCATATAAACTTTAGATATATCTGTAAATTCATAAAAAAAATTAAGCTATTTAACCTTTTAAGTCAATTTCTAAGGCAAATACTAAACAATATTTGACAGCATTGCTCCAGTAGAAGTGGAGTTTAGCAATTGACTTTGGGTTCAGAAATTTCTAAGACACCTTCTAATCAGATTTTGTGTTACAGGTTTCGTATTCAGAACCCATTTTAAAAATCAAATTGGAATATGACTAGCGTGAGATCCAAAATTTATACGTAATCAATCCGATTGTTATATGATTTCAGTCAAACATCAGACTCGGACTCAGATTCAGAATCCAAATCTGATTGGTTATCAATTTCAGCTGTGTATGGCTTCTACACTAACGAAGTCAAATTAAGCAAATGCAAGTAACATATTTACTAATCCTTAGTTGTCTGCGTCATTTGGAAAATCTGACAGTGTGACTGTGTGACCAATGTATTACCATATGTTTATATTTTTTCAAGATTTTCTCTAAAGACCTTCATATTTTAAAGGCTAATCAATAGCGTCACCTTTTAATGCAATTTGATATCAAGAATTTTCTTGCTGTTATCCCTATAACAGATCTGGCAAAATTTAATACACGTACATGCAGTCCTTCACTGTTGTCTGTACATGCCTCTACCACCTCGGCTAAATCTGATCATCAGCAGTCAGCACCTTTCCGCAACATGGGTTTCTACTCATGATCTTATCTGGCAATGGCGTTGTTGCTTTGCCACTGTAGTCTTCACCTGTCTGCTGTCCTGGTTGTACGTATGCATTTTTATTATTTTGGTGTCCATGGCTGCTGTGACCCTTTGCTTGTCTTTGTTGCTTTTCTTTCTTTTATTCTTCAGCTGTATCCAACATTCTTTGGTAATGAAAATGGGGAATCCTTTCCAGCAGGGAATCATAGAAAACAACATGAATTGTTAAAATTTGCTGCTTGAAATCCATGAATCTCACCCTCTCACTCGAGGGTCCAAGATCCAAGGATCCGAGTCAATTCATCTCTTTCAAAGGTGAGTCGCTTATGCCATCGAGGTTCAGGATAAGACGTTCACAGCTGCTTGCCTTTCGCTCTCTTTCGATTTAGGAAGAGGTCAAGAGCGATTGCAGTGATTTTCTCTTCCCAATCTCTCTCTACCTTGTCGAAGACATATCATGCGGCTGCAAGTAAAGCAATTTAATCTAATTACCTCGTACCCAGTCAATATCTGCCAGGCTAGAAAATGCAGAAACAGGATCAGATCATAAGTTGTCCTCTAAGGGAGAGGTTTCACATGACTCTTTCCATCTTATTTCTGGAATTACATGAAGTTTTTTATCAACGCATTTAGGGAGCTCTAGGAAACCAAAATGCCAAAATTATGCTGAGCCAGTAAAATCAGAGAGTACAGAAAGGTTAAACAACTTTAACTCACGAACTCATCATTTCAATCAATGAATTACGGGGTTTGGTTTCTGTACTTGATAAAAGTGTGGAGCAATTTCTGTAAGCCAAGAAGGATCAATTGAAATAACATTTCGCATGTAGTTTTTTTCAGTGGAAACAATTTCATGATAAATCACCCACTTTGGATTGACCCTGCCAATAAAAAGAAGCCAAGGGAGGAAAGTTAAACCAAGATGGCAGAAATTAAAATAATGGGCAGTGAAACCACTCACCTGAAAAGAACAGAGGATGGGTGGATATAAACCTCTTGCGAGCCCCTGATAGTTTTGTAAACTCCTTCTTGACCATACGTCTAAAAGTAAAGTCGAGAGAAAACAAAATGTAGCATCAATAATGTAGTAAAAGACATTCTTCCATACCACCAAGTCAAATTTATGTTTTTTTATTTTTTTACAGGAACTATTTACTGAGCTTTTGAATGACCAACCGCACTTGGATGGTTGCAATGGACAGCAGGTTTTGCTGCTTTCCTGTTTGGATGGAGGGAAAGGTAGAGAAAAGAATGGATGGAAAGGAAATGAAAGGAAAGGGAAGGAAATGAAAGAAAATGAAAAAGGAAAGAAAATGGATGATTATGAAAGCATGTTTGGATAGAAAGGAAAGGAATGAAGAGAAATTAAATGGGTTTACAAGAATGTCCCTAACACTTTAGAATTTATTATCCAAGTAAAAAAAAATTAAATAGTTTTGATTTGATTTTTTATATGACCCGATTCAAGAGTGTCACATGTTCATTTTTTAAAAAACTATCTTATATATAACTTATTTTTCAATTTGTGTATTTTATATAACTTAATTTTTCAATTTATGTATTTTTGCATATTATTGTTTATTTTTTTAATGACTTTTAAAAGTACATGGAAACTAACGTGAGATAAAGATAGAAAAAAATGAGCACAGTGCCACCACCCAACCATGGGAACCGCCGAACCGGCAAAGCTGACAAGCCTTACTACCAGTGATCAAAATATCAACCCGATTCAAGCCACTCACCAAATACTTGGAAGAGGGTAGAATTGTCGTTTCCATACAAAACCACTCCTTTCCACCCGAATCTCTCCAGTTTTAAAGGGATTGAAGATAAAAGGAGTTTTCCTTTCCTTTCCTTTCCTTCCTATTCAAGCACCAAATTTTATGATCCTTTCCTTTCCTTTCTCTCTTTCCCTACATCCAAACACCTGAGTCACCTTTCCTTTCCCTTCCGTCCGTTTCAGTTCATCCAA
This sequence comes from Nymphaea colorata, assembly GCF_008831285.2. NCBI lineage: Eukaryota > Viridiplantae > Streptophyta > Magnoliopsida > Nymphaeales > Nymphaeaceae > Nymphaea > Nymphaea colorata. The sequence continues at coordinate 18,101,305 of NC_045146.1, read as the reverse complement.
ACGGGGCTTAAGGATTTATTACAGGTGAATCCAAGTCACACTTGCAGAGACCAACTCACTCTTTCAGTGACTCCAGTTGAGATATTCAATCATGATATCTATGCCCTTCTGTGGAAAGAAAGATTATGATGATCCATAACTTGACTTGGATAGTCACATCGTAGAACAGGCTTTGCTGTCTTGCACCTTAAAAGTTTTACACCAATGATCAAGTCATATGTGGGATTGCTCCACCTATGATACAGTTTATCTCTAAAATTGATGATATTCACATCTTAAACTTGACTTTTCAGCTGAGCCATTGCTGGACAGTAATGACCCTTGACAAATTTATTGAGGTAAGGCCCCTGGTGAGAAGAGCAATCAGCCAATAACACAACTAATAATGTTTTCACCTCTAAATTGACTTGACAAATTTATTGGGATAAGGGACCCCCTTGAAGAGAGTAATCAGCAAATTGAGCAACCAATAGGATCTTTCCAATACAGTAGACTTATTCCTATGAACCAAGTGACCATTCAACGCAAAAAATATGAGAGGTGTTTAACACAGGCTAATAGAGTTTCTGAAAAGAATGCAATCATCGGTCTCTCTCCCTCTGGAATAAGAGAGAGAGAGAGCACTTAGGAGCACCAGGCTGATAGAGAGAATGAGAAAGAAACACCACCATGATTTGCTTTTCAAGAATCTTCATGACCTGAGGGGCGTTTGATTACCTCTGATCTAGTCCCATCTTAGATCCTCAAGATCTGAGGTCCACAGATTTAAGATTAGACCCTTACCCCTTGATCTTAGATCAGACCTTTTCCAATGAAATAGCAAACTGAGAATCTCAAGTATGGATCTCAGGACTGAGCTAAGATCCTTTAGTTGATGAACTATGGATCATAGTGTGGATCTCTTGCCAATCAGCATGAACATGCCAAATCAGATCCATGGATCTAAGATCAGAGGTAAACGAATGACCCTTAGGAAATATTTTGCATGGTTATCAATAGTCAGTTTCTTTTTACAAGTTTGAGATATAAAAAAGCAAAGGAAACTACCTCCAAGCGGCAAGCATGAGCAAAAAAGCCAGAAGTAATCGCCCTTCTCATAACCTGAATTGGACATAGACCAAGGAGAAATAGGTACAATTTGTAAATTAAATTGGTAAAATGCAATTATAAGCAATAAAATTCCTCTAAAACACAAAGAATGACTGCAAGTCTGCAACTAAGTGCAGTAAGGCCAAGGCAACTTGAAGCAACCACACCCTTATTCCTACATAAGCATATACAGAATTTTTAATATCAGAGGCACATCATATTTATGATCCCCCTCAAACTTAAGAAGATCCATAAGCAATCATTTCATGCTTGGAGAAAATTTTATGGGGTTGAGGGGTAGCTATGCCCTTGGTGAAGATGTCTACATTTTGGTTTATGGAGCCAATACTTGCCGATAACTGATCAACAACCTCCTCGTTAAAACTTTCTAGGCAGCAGCGTGAGTGACATTTGTACCTCCTTAATTCAGTCATGTTATGGCCATGTTGGACTCGAATGCTTTCACTGTGCTATTGAGATCACTTCAAAAGCCAAGATTATATAGAACTTGTTCCTCCTAACTTACTGATTTACGTTAATAAAAGAAAGAATTTTTAGTCAAAACACAGAGAAAGGTAACAATCATATCCTCTTTCAAAAAGAGACATTTGGTAGTATCCCTGCTGGTTAAGCTATCTCTACTATTCTTAGATATCATAACCTACACATTATGAAGCCAAAGATTCTCATGTACTTGAAACTTAGGTTTGCCTTAATAATCTTGTGTAGAAAGGACTCTTAGGTAAAGAAATTTTTCTAAAAGAATTCTTCTGTAAGGGTGGGCTTACCATTATCGCTTGAATAGCTGCCTGAGCTAAACTTTCATATGGTCTTATGTCCAAAGTATCTCTAACGATCCCTAACACGTACAACAAAAAAAAGGAAAGAAAAAAAGGAACATTGATTGGACTTTCACAACCACTTAAGTGAGAATTCCAGAGACAAATGATATAAAATGTCTTCATCTGCAGGCAAGAGTCATGCCAATTATATGAGTAAAGCAGGCGCCATTTGTTGTACTCATCAAGCAATAGTTAAATTCTAACTGGAGAGAAAGGATGAATCTCTTGCTATTGTGATTCAAGGGAAAAGGAAAACAGTGAGTATCAATAGCTTCAAAAGTTGAAGCACTTACATGCTATGGCATTACACTTAAAGTTCTATTTTGTATTCTGCAGATTTTGTGATCAATGAATATTGAATAACATATATAGCTGTTACAATTCAAATGTCACCTAAAGTTATCACAAATGCATATAATTAGTAAAAGTCATAGGTTCCCTTTACCTTTAAATTATTTTCCATGACATTAATGCAGGTGTGGTTTCAAAATTTGTTTTGTTCAACAATACTAGAGGTAGAAAATGCAACCACGAGAGACTACAAAACTAAACAAACCCAAGTATATGAAAGATATACCTCTGTATCTTTCTCACATGACTGGATGACTAAGCCAAGTCGCTTCACTAGCCTGATTAATTGCTCTCTAACATCTATAACCTTTTTCTGCATAACTTCCATAATTTAGTATTCTAAAAAGGCAGAAGCATGCAGGAATTATTTTCCATTACCATACTATATCTAAAGAAAGAAATGTAGTTTCTATATCTTTTCAAATAACACTCACCATGGAATTATAATTTATAAAGTTCTTGTAGCACCATTGAGCAGATTTTCCAGATCGTATGAATCCCTGGTATATATTAAGGAAAGTAACATGGTCACCCTGTGAGGGACCAGGTGTTATATCAGTTTGAATTAAAGAAAAAGCAAACATCAAAAGTAAAACAACCAATAAGTTGTATTCTTGAGTTGTTACTTGAGCAAATGTCATGTAAAACTGTTGTCTTAAGTTGTATTTTAAAACAAAAAAGGGAGAGCCAAGAACTCAAAAAGAAAAAGGAATACAAGATGGAGGCATTAATGAATCTTTAAGCTTTAACAGTTGGATAATAAATGGATGATATTTCTTCCTACATGACAAAATGGCCATGTAAATAAGAATGGTTTTTAAAGAAAGACATAATATATCATAAAATCATAGGCAAGAACCTCTGCAACAGCAAATCGTAGTTTTGCATCATCCAACTCTTTTTGTGCCCCTCTACCAGAAGCCCAGATAGACTGTCAAGAAGATAAATGACCATAGCAATTAACAGATTCTCAAGTTAAGTAATTTAAAAAGTCAACTTATTTTAAGGCACTGAACAAGATTTTATTTCTTACCTGAACGGAGAGAACAGCAGCAATTATGATTATCTCCTCCAAGCAGCCTAGTGAGTGTGCTGATAAGATCATTGTACCAACCATAGGGTCCTGGAAATAAAATATGGTCATCATGAGAAAACAACATTCAGAAAAAAAAAAAAACCAGATCAGTGAAAGGAGTTGGTGTTTGCGTAAGCTATGAAAAGTTTGGAATCCATTTTTGCTGAGATATGAAAAAGAGGAGAAAAGAGAGAGGAATCACACTTGCTTTTAATACTTTCACTAGGATCCATATCCTCATCAATTTGACTGATGCTACAGACTTTGCAATTTAACATTCATAAATTTGTAAAATCTGGATCAATTACAAACAAATAGCTAACAGGATCCTGCATACTCAGTCAACTAAGGTTGCACCAGTACTACAAAGGAGGACCACGATTCTATTGGCATACGGAAGTACATTGACAATGCTGGAAGTAGTAATTACGCATGTCACAAGATGTCTTGCAAAAACTATTGTGTAATATCATCAATATAAATTAATCTTCTAGAATCATTTCAGATCAAAGCAGAAAAACAAAAAAAAATGCCTTTGAGGCTGCATTACATTCTCAAACCCCTGTCATTTTTCTAATAAAACTAGCAGTTTGCTAGCACCTTGCAAAAGATGGGTGCCAGAGGACTGCTCATTTTTACTTTCCTTGATGACAAAAAAATTAGAAACTTTACAAGAGAAGCTATGTAACATGGGTACGTTATTTCTGGTGGAGTACCCATACCAGTTGGGCGCGACAAGGGTACGGGTACGGGTGCGCCCTTGGACATGACTCGGGTACGGGTCAACACGTACCGGATACGGTCAACGTACCCAGGTTCGTATCCGTCCAAAAATAGACTCGGTCAATGTTGACCGAGTCCATTTTGTCCAAAACTTAGGTTTTTTTTGTTTTCGAATTTCCTTTCAAAAACGCAGAACCTTGACAAAATTGTGGGCTCTGTTTGGCTCTTCTGTCGACCTCCGGCGACCTTCTTGCGCGAACTATTTTTTTCTTTTTATTGTTGTTCTTATTAGTATTTTTGTTTTTTTCTTTTACTGGTTTGTCATTTTTAATCTTCATTTTCTTCTTCGAAAATCATAGTGTCTGCCCTTTCTCTTTTACATTTAGATGCAACTATGCTCCACAATGATGAGCCGCTCCAATATTTTCTGTATTTGGTGCCTAAATCCAGCATTTTCTGAAACTGAGCCATTCCAGTTCAGAATTTAGCTCTTAGATTCAAGTTCCACAATGTTGAGCCATTTTTTGGATGTGAAAATTCGACTAATATTTATATTTGACTGTCTAGGGGGCTGCTCGGCTGTCTATATGTTTAAAGTTTTTTATAGGTTTCTTAAAAGCACTGCTGCAAAATCTGTTGATATATGTTTTCTATGTTGTTTATTTGTTTATGTTGATATATATTTTCTATGTATTTCTTTTGTGTGTGTATACACACACACACACACATATATATATACATATATATATATATATATATATATATATATATATATACAGCTATACCCCGTACCCAAATTTTTTGAAAATGGTCCGCACCGGCACCCGTACCCGTACCTATGTGACATACAAGAGACGTTGATGAGGGTAACTCTAGTAACTAGTAACTGCTCTTCCTCAAAAAGAGGGATAAGTGGGAAACATGTGAGAAGAAGTAAAAAAAAAGTTGGTTATCTAATTTAAATGTCAGTTTCAAAGAGAAGAAAACGTGATTGCTTATTTAACAATAGTTATGATTTTTAAGTTTAAAATGTCCATGCTTTCTATATGGCATTAAGGTAAGGTGCATGAATCATCTGGTGTCACACGCTTCAGCTATGAATCTAGCCAAAAGAAAGAATTTTTGACCTCTTGCATGCAACCCAAAAGCAATAGATAAATATTATCAAAACAGGAAAAAAGGAAAGGAAATACAAATGGGTCTTTGCCAAAGACAGGTGTCTTTTCCAAAAAATGGACATATTTGCATAATTTGATGTCACTTGATTCAACGATAAAACCAGGAAAAATGAAAAATTTTGGTCAGTTCTTCTAGAGGAATGGTATAACATATTAGATTGTCCTGACCACAGATGTGAGCATAATGGATCAAAAACTCATTGAGCAGCAGAACATGCATCGAGTTGAAATCACAAGCAACTTGAGTAACGTAAGACTGAACCTTGCCAAAGTGAGTATATATATTTCTGGCAAATAAAATTTCATTTTTAGAACTAAAACCATCAAATCTCACCAGTGAAAGAATTTTTGGTTGATATGTATCTAACAAGAAACGTTTAACTGTTTCCATGCTGTATAGTACTTGATACACAAAGGGCTGCCACAAGAACAATAGCCACTGAATCTACTACTGAAAAACCTATATGAAACATGCACACAGATCCGTAAGTAGAATGAGATGCTAATTAGTAAACTAGCTTATAGTCAAACCAAACACAATATTCAATGAAATCACAAATGAAGTTGGCCCTACCCTATCAAATATAAGAAAAGAATGGTACATTTGGCACCGCACCAAGCAAAAATGTTGCAAGAAATTACTCAGATTAAACAAAAAAATATATAACACAATTCAAATCTCTCTTGCATTTTGAAGAAAAGGACTTTCATATACACAAGAACACCATTACATCATCATGAACAAGGAAATAACATCATAGCAGGCTTAATGTATTACCAAGGGAATTTCTGCAACTTGAAACCCCAGCGGTACTGTAAGTTTTGCATCATCATCAAGAATGCCTAGTGAGTAAAGAACCTCAAGTGCTCTAATCATGGCCTCTGGTGGTGGTGAAGCAAGCCAATCAAACCCCAAGATGTTGTCGATACCCAGAGCCTTTAGCTGCATAATAGAATGTTAGATTGAAGATCTTATCTCTATGAAAAACTTTAAAAAAGTCATAGGTAAGCCACAAATAGAAATTAGTAAAATGCAGCTAAATTCAGGTTTCTGACAAATTAGTTAAAAAAATGTAGTACAAGTTATCTTGTTTAAATCCAATATTTGTTTGTCTAAACTATTGAGATACCAAAGCCAAGAATAAATTTATCTCTGATATATGAGTACACCAACGCCAGCGAGAAGATTCTCTTCTTTAATCTAATATATGACAAAGAGAAGTAGCATCATCTCCCAAGTATGTTTTTAACATGCTGAAAGAAACTACTATATTAGGATCTTTATAGGTGCTCCAACTAAGGAAAAAAGTTTGGAGTTTGGACTACATGACTATGAAAGCTTGAAGATACTGCCAAATACTAAAAAATTGGGCAGGAAACTTCCTAAGCATAACAAGAATGAATAGTAACATACTCAATCTCCAATCCTTTCTGGGATGTCGAAAAATGAAGTCTGGAAGGAGACCCACAAATTCAGTTGCCAACAATGATTGCTTCGATCTTGAGCTATCATAGACACTGATTACACTCTCTATGCGACACAAGATCTATACTAAGTCGCCAGGGTGCGGCATTTCTGGACCCGCACCCACGTCATGCAGGTGCGACCCAGATTCGCACCCAAACTAGTCAAAGTTGAGTCAGGTGTGGTCAGCCGCACCCGACTAAAATAGTATTTTTCGGATGCGCACCTGACTCGCATCAAACGTGAGTCCGGTGCAGTCAAACCGCAACATGTCCATTTCCGTCCATTTTTGGGAGTTTTTTATTTTTAACAAATTCGAAATAGCGCACGATCGTCTCGCCCCTTGCCGCTGCTCTCTCTCTCTCCACTGCGACCGGCATTCGTTGCTCTCCGTCCGGCGACTGGCGTCGCATCATCTCCGTCCGGCGTCCACTGCTCTCTCAGTCTCTGATTTCTACCTCCATCCTCTCTATTCTTCTTTCACATCTTTCCACTTCTTCTTCACTCACGAATGAAGCTGCATTTTAGGAAGGTAAACTCTCTCTCTCACTCTTTGCAGCAGTGTGTTTTTTTCTTTTTATTGTTTGATTCTGATATCGCACTCTGATTTTGATTTCTCTCTGTTCTAGTGTTCTGTCTCGTCTTGTCTCTGTTTTAGTGTGCTGTTCTCACTCTACTATTCTTTTTTTCTCTGGTATAATGGACATTGAGTGCAATTGTTTGTGAAAATGCCTGTTGTTTTCTCTTGTGCTTATGTTTTTGGAATAGTGATGCAACCTCGAGAGTCCTGGTTTGTTTATGTGGTCGGTCGAGAGAGGTTTTCTATGAAGTGAGAGACTTCAATGGCTGGGCTTCTCATTGTTGCTCTGCAAAAAGGACACAGAATATTTGCATCATTCTTTTCTTTGAGCTCTGCTTCTGTGTTAAAATTATGTTGTTGCACGAATAAAACACCATATTATTAGGTGGCTTTGTAGTGTGAAGCATCGATGGTGTCTGTTGGTTTCTTTCTTTCTAGTTTGCTCTTTCTCTGTTGATGATGATTAGAGTATGCGGACTATCTATTCTTAAAGTTGAACCAAATTTGTGCAACTGACCCATTAAATTTGTTATATTTGAAATTTTTCATTTTGAAGGTAAAACCATAAAAGATGGCAAACAGAAGAAGGAAAGGAAAAGAAGTTATTATTATTATTATTATTATTAGATATATATATATATTATAAACTATTAATAATAATAATAAATACTTCGCCGCACCGCTGCACCTAAATTTTTTGAGATGTGTCGCGCCGGCACCTGCACCCTGCACCTTGGTGACATAGGATCTATATTGCACCCGACGTCACATGGGTGCAGGTGCTAGTGCGGGATGTCACAAGTTCCAAAAAAAAATGGGTGCGGATGTAGTGAGGGCATATAAATAAATAAATAAATATATATATATATATATATATATATATATGATTTGTTATATAAGTAATTTTATTTGTCTATGTTTTTAAACTTTTTTTTATCAAGGTTACCTTAATCTTATAACAAATTTTAAGTTTTATTAAATAAAATAGAGGAGAGAAAGAAGAGGGAAGGATAGGAGAAGGAAAAAAATGAAAAAAAAAAACAAGAGGGAAAAGAAAAGGAAAGGGTGCGGTCATCAACACCCGACTCAGTTTGACCGAGTTGGGTGCCACGTCGGGCCACACCCGCACTGGAGTTGACTCAGGTGCACCACCATATTTGGCTCACCCGTGTGACTTCGATTGCACCACAGATTTTGCTTAAACAAACCTGGACTAACATACCTCACTAAACATACAATAGGTTAGTTTATTTAAGAGATAAATTTTAAGGTTAATAATTACCTTTAAGCTCAAATAATGTTTTTCATATTCAAAATTCACTTTTACCTTAGATAAGCAATTACTGATGCGTATTTAAAATTAACTTTCTTGCCGGATCAGTTCACCAAGCTTTGGTAGTGCTATGCACACCCTGGGGTTATTAAACTTCACAAACACAGAAGAAAATTTTGTGCTTTTAGGCTGCTTGCTCTTCGTGTGATCATTGATGCATAGCATATCGCACAAGAATAATTTAAAAAATCATAAGATACATCTCAAAAGGGAAAACCACCAAATAACTTGGTCCATATGACAGGTATCCAGAAACTTTCACTCTGGTTGATGAAGGTTTGACATGAGAGGTACTAGAATATGTGGATTTTATGAATGGAACTGATTCACCTTAAAATAGCAGAACATAACCAAAACATGCAATGAAGAAAATGACTTAGCATTGAAATGCAACTTACTTGCATGACACATGAAACAAGATTGGACCTTTGCATCTCTGGAATCCCATGTGCTACCATTTCTTTATTAAAATATTCTTCGGTATATAACCTGTTAAAAACAGTGACATTGCACAATTTGAATATGAGATAAGCTCCACTTCCATTAAAAAAAAAAAGAGGTAAAATAGGATAAAGGTTTTGTGTGTGCATGTGTGTCAGAGAGAGAGAAAGAGTTTTCATATTTCCAATAATTCATTCAATCAGATTTGGAAAATTTCTATCTTTCAGAATTGGATATAGTATTCAAGAAAATAGAACTGTTTTAAAATTTAAACAATTTAAAATCATACATAGTTAAATTGCTTATGATTAGATCTCTCATCCAATTATGATACACTATTATTTCATCATTAAGGAATAGAGTTTCTCACAAGCATCTTGAATTCTTCTGAAATAATAAAAGAACTCAAGTTTATTTAGGTAGTCATTGTTATAATACACTATATTTTCCACTGTTTTCGGTCTAATTTTGGACTACAGTTGACTTTGATGTATACCAATCTCGTCCTTTCTTATAAAACTTTTCAATGTTTTGGTCCTTTTATCTGGTTAGTTGATATTTTAATCGCAAATATTTTATGGTACTTTTGACCTAGAGGCCTTGCATTTAAGTGACTTCATTAATCAATATTTTGGAAACTAAGATGTCCTTTAATACTCATTTACTTTGAAAATGATGTCAAGTCCCACTCTTTATATGTCACACAAGAGAAAGAGAGAGAGAGAGCTCCTAGCAAGTCATCTAATTAATTTCACTTTTGGAAAAGAGACCTTCATGCATTTTGCTTAATTAGCAAGTCATAGAATTAAATTCTCCTTTGGAAACTTAAATTTCTTTTGTGCTTCCATTTACACCGAAATATTCATACATAACGAAAACTTGCATGGTCATTAAATCCTTTTTTCTCCGACTCTTTCCTGTGTATGGAACGCACTAGGCCATTATGTATTGGGTGTGCCCTTGCGCCCAAGTTCATTGAAATTGGCACGGAATATGGGTTTACCAACTCACCTAATTTAAAGGAATTTTTGAGTTAGAGATCAGCTTTAGAAGCTCCTCATGATCTGTCATATTATCAAGAAGGATGCATTCTAAGTTGGTGATGCCAGAAAAATACAACAGCTATGATGCATGGACACTTCAAAAAAATGTGAAGTGTCTTGTGTCCAAACATGTCCGACACTGACACTCATTAACACACCTGAGACACTCTATTTTTGAAATATGAAGTGTCCAGCAGGCATGTCTTGTTTTCCATCTCTTTTCTTTTTTCCCCCTTTTTGCTCTCTATATCTTCCCATTTTCTGTTCTTTCCTCTCAATTTTTCCCCTCTCCCTTTCTTAAGTCACACCTCTCTCTCTCTCTCATCACCCCCTGTCATCCATTCAAAAGGATGACAGTGGGTCTCATCATGTTAAAGGGCAACAGTAATGTTTACAAGTATAGACAAAGACATCTATTAAACAGTTAATTCATTAATTATATAACAGTTTTTAAATTAGCATTTTGTCATTTTCTCTGCTTGTAGAATTTGTTGTCTATTTTCTTTACAAAATTTTATATATATATATATATATATATATATATATATATATATATAGATTTTAAGGCTTGTCATGTCCGACCCTCGTACCCATGTCAGATATTGACACCCGTGTCCATGCAATATAGACCAACAGCAAATAAGTCAATATGCAAACATGAGTCAAAACACAGGCACAGAAATACATGCACAGTTAACTGAGAACAAGGTCTTTGTGCATATAAACAAGTGTTGCACACACACACACACAAGTGCAAACACATATACACACAAATTCCAATTGGAAGGGTGTCACTGTAAATGGTAAGGATACCAAAGGAAATCACTGGCCATACACTGCTTACTTGTTTAATAACTGAAAAACAAAATGCTTGAGTATATAGTAAAGTGTTGGAAGTGGTTCAGCAAAACAGACTAAACCTTTTAAGACTGTGCATCTGTAGACTAATCAGTAAACCAAATGTTGCTGCTGAACAACATAAGAAGTTTTGATATTAAGAGATTCTTTATCTGAAATTATCATCGAAAAGTTATAAACTTAACCTGATTATGGATGGTCACATGGATTGGAGATTTCAGCTCTGAGAACTGCCTATATGGCAGAGGGCAAAAAATAGGGTACTCCAATGCAATGATAAATTAGATGCTCTACAGATCTTGATCAAAGAGCGAGCTAACGTAAAAATAACATTGTCTGCAGCAATATAATAGCAGTAATAAAAATTACCGGACATCAGAATCAACTGGATTAAGTCAAGTACCTGTAACATTTGCCTGGACACACTCTTCCAGCCCTTCCAGCCCTCTGCCTTGCAGATGCTTTAGAAATTGGTGCCACAACCAAGTTTTCAATGTCAGAAATCTATATGCAAAGCATGGAACCACAGCATCAAGAAATCAACCTTCACTACCTCCAATAAAGCTTACATGTCCATGAAACAATTTCCACAGTAAGACTACGATCAGATAATGTTAATCCATAGCTTCAACAACATTTCCCCAAAGATTTAATCGCTCCTTCATTTTTCTAGCCTTTTGTGTAAACCTTTGTCATGTCCTAGGGAAAGTCTTTTGCCTAAATTAAATTGCTTCTTCCCCTAGGACTCACTCCTCATTTAACTAAACATGAAAAAGTCTTCTTTCTATCAAGAAAACATGGCAAAATTTTGCTACATAAAAGTTTTGCCTAGAAAAATTGTGCTATGCAAAAGTTTTGCCATGGATAAAAATTTTCGTTGAACCAAAGTTACAAACAACCCGTAAAGGAGATACTCAAGAAACTTTAGACATGGACCATTAGGAGTTACAGCCCATGTTCAGAAACAGCAAGGAACAAGAGAGAAGTTAAAAAATTCTAACTTCAATTTTCATTCCATGTCAAAAGAATGGAAGAAATTGCAATATTTCCCAATTAATGAACAGCTATATCTCATTGCAACCTACAGACGTGAGTAAGTGCTCCTGAATAAGGTGCCAGTGACTGCTAACAAGACCAGAGACAAATCTAAAGAAAAAATAAATTATATCTAGTAGCCCACTTGCACAAAAAAAAACATCAAAAGCCCAAGAAAGAATAATAGCCAAAGGTGACAATGATATACAATCAACGAAACCAGTGTGCAACATGAAGATGAAATGGGAAAAATAAACTTTATCTAGCTAATGTATGTTTAACAGAGGAAATTTTTTAGAGGGAAAGAGTAAGAGAGAGAGTACAAGTAGGAGAGCCTCTTTTGAAAGTTCCTTATAGAGATTACATATGCATTCTTTAAACAATCAACTACATTAGTAAGTACCGTTTCATAAAAAGTAATAAATGATTTTGTAATAACTTTTGACTTATGAAGCTATCAACTGAAGGTTTTCAAATGCTTTTAAAAGTGCTAATTTTAAGATCATACATTCTGGATATGTTCTTGTGCTTTTACTTTTTAATATTACACTAAATGACCGAACCAAAGAAAAGTATGAGAACATGCTTTTGTAAAGATTTCCAGATGCATTCAAATTCCCCGATTGGGATAAGCATCGATGTTAAGACAAAATCGTGTAATTATTTGTAATTTTCCTGACCACCTCAAATTGCATTCAGTTGATACTGAACACGGAATGGCTGATATTATTTCTAAACTCTTAAGTAATATATTAAAGAGATAAACAAGGACTTAGAAGGTACTTACATGATATGAAAGTGTAAAAAGGAACCGAATGTTTTTAATGATATTTCTGCTTGTTTCCTGACTGTTAAAATCCAGTTGTGAATCATCTCAATGTTGGGATGTGGACCCAGATGACTTTGATTTCGAAGAGTAACACAACTTATGTACTGCTAACATTGACCCTACTATTCCTTCTAATGATTTTGGTGATGATTTCAATGAAATCATTGAAGATAATCAGGATATCAACAGAAAAACAAAAGAATTGTTGAAGTATGTACTCAAAACTTAAAGACTCCATTCCATGTTGATCTGTCTATATAATATATATATATATATATATATATATATATATATATATATATATATATATATATATATATATATATATATATATATAATTTTTCCTTTTTAAATGTGCCGCACTGACACCTGCACTCTGCACCAATGTGACATAGCAGTCAGCTGTACTAGTCATTATTAATAGTCCTCATTTTTGCTCTTCCTTTCATTCCCGTACAAATATATCCCTTGTGTGCAGAATTTGTTAAGCATGTGCTCTTTTGTGTGTGTGTGTGTGTGTGTGTGTGTGTTTCTATTTTATTCAGTGCCTCAATTCTGAGGTTTGAGTGTTGTCCTTTGTGACAACAGAGTGCTCTTGCTGTTTTCTTTTTTTTCCTACTATAATGGAATTGGTTTATTCATCACGAGTGCCTCAGTTGTGTGGTTTGTATTTTGCCCTTTGTGACAAAATAGTTCTTCCTTAGTTCTTTTTTATCAAGACATGCCTTAAGGTGCATTTCTTAAAATATACATCATGCTTTTGCTCAAATCTGAATTTAGGACCAATTTGAGTTGAGTGCTTACAATTAATTGTATACCTGCCCATAGTTAAATGGTTCACCACTATGAATGTCTGATATATGTGTTTGAAGTAGTGAAATGCAAAATGTGAAGTTCTGTAGTCACCTTCAGTGTGGTACGTATTGTAGTGTATCATATAACACACATCATAACTTTTGCTATGGGTGATACACTAACAATCTATATTACACTGCATCTTATGATATGCGGCTGTATGGCACGACACGGTGCGCTAGGCCCTATCTCATAGTACATGGAGGTGGGAAAGGAGAGGACCCAATCCCCAATCTTTTGTTTTGGGTCTTAAAAATTCTCTTGCACCTAACTCCTAAACACTCTTAGGAGTTGTCCGAGGGAGCTTGCAACTTTGAGGAAGAAAATGCCAATCTGAAGCTAGATTTGCATGTGAGACATCGATTTGCAATTGAAGGAAAGGGGTTTCCAATTTCTACCATGAAAAAGGCATAAAATCCCCCACTTTTGCCATGGATTTTTATTGTATTTTAAGGAGATGATGCATATGACGATGAAAATGAAGATGAAAATAATTTCTATCGTCATATTTTACATTGAATAGATTCATTTCATAATGCATAAGACTTTAAACAATTGTCACAAATATTGTTTTTGGGTGTAAAACACAAAGGTTTTTCTCGGATATAATACAACAAAGAATTACTTTTCTCAGGAAAATCTCGACAAATTCTAAAAAAGTTAAAAAAAAAAAACTGGTAATTAAAACTATAAAAACGTGAAAAAACACAAAAAACGAAATAAAAAAATGAATGAAACACATTTTTTTCATTTTGGCTTGTCTTATTTTATTCTATTTTTAACTTTTTTAATATTAATAAATAATTTTACCGTTTTTTCATGATACATTAAGTCGGGTTAGCCTAACTGATACACATTACAATACGCACTTTACAATAGTTGGTCATATGACAATTTTCAAGAGTAACCATGATTGAAAGAAATGCACTGTGCACTATAATTTCAAAAAAGGAGCTCTAATGAGTGAAATACCATATCTCAGCGCCCCACCCCATGTTGTTCAAATAAATGCCCAAAACAATTTCCAAGGAAAATACAAGCAAATAGATTTCTTAGGAAAGTAAAAGTACCAAAAAAGGTGCATAAGAACCAAGAAACTGCTTCTTTGAAGTAGTTTGAACTCAAGAAGCAAAGAGCAGCAAAAGAAAACAATAATATGCTCTTTTACCGGATTGTAATAACGCTGTTTTGAGAACCCACTGTCCACAACATACACCACTCCCTACACAACACATGAATAAGTTACTACATTAATTTGTCTTCCAGGAGATCCCAAGTTTATTGCAGCGAGGTACCTCAAGTGTTAATGAAGTTTCTGCAATATTTGTTGATATCACTACTTTACGCTTTCCCCTAGGAGTGGGAGAAAATATCATGTCCTAAAATTAGGTTAAAGAATCAACATGGTCAGCAGGCAATTTTTTAAAGGCCTATTATCAAATCAAAAATTAACCTCAAAATAACCTGGTCAGCACGTGAAAGTCCAGCATATAGAGGCAAAATGATAAGTCCTGAAATTAGGCAAATTATATGTTAGACTTTGTTCAACATAAAATACAGGAAGATCGCCAGGAAAATAAAGCTTAAAAGAAATATATAAGAAACTGCTAGTATCCTTTGATTTGCTTGCAATGCTGATCATCAGAATGAAAGATCTAGAAAATGAGCCAGATATTGACAAGACCCTAACTATAATTTTGGATTTTTTCTTATAAATCTTTTGCACTTTTCTGGATTCCTCCTTCTCATGCATTAACATTATTTATTTCTTCCAATCTTAACAAATTACTCTTATTGTCAGTTGTCACCTTTCTGGTAAGCATGATCTATTGATCTAGTTCAATCGTTTTGGGCCTGAAATTAGGTTACGAGTGGACCAAAACAAGAATGACCAAGTATATCAGCATAAACAGTCAGCTGAACTTGAGTCTTACATGAGGATGAAAGGCCCTAGTCTTTTCTACAAATTCATAGTGACCAAATCAGTTACAAATGTTATTGATAACTCTCTCTTTGAACACATTAAGACAAACCCATGCTGAAACTGTCGTTAGTTTAGACAAACAAGCATAGCTCATAGGAATAGCCTGGTCCAGTGCAGTGGTGTGCCGCTTTTTAGAGATCACCCAAGGGATGCCCAATGAAAATAATAACCTACCATCATCACCCGCATTTTCACAAATCAAAGAAAATTTATGATCATGAAAAAAAAGACACAGAAAAATATGACTGAAACGATGAAAAGATTTCTAGAATATGAAAATTTAGAGATGATCTAGAGACTATAATTGTGTCATATCTATATGATAAAGTTTCATATAATTGTGAATAACTGTATGATACTACAACTGCATAAAATATTTCAGTTATTTATATTTTGGATCTTCTTTATATTTTTAATAGAAATTTACAAAACCTGGCCAAGCTTTGACATATTAAGAAAAAAGTTTAAGTTAATTCACATGTAGCTACTTCTGTTCACTACCATTTAGTTAATTTTGGCATGAGTTGGAGGAAAAACGACTAAGCTACTCTTCATGGAAGTACCACACACACACAGAGGGTAAGCCATCACAGACAAGTAACAATATTGAAGATACCTCTTGGAAACTTTGATCCTTGAGATTTCTCTCCCCATCTATTTCTCTTTACACACTCAGGGGAATGGTCTATGAGTGTCCTCATTTCCTCCCAATTACTAGTTTGAGTAATTGGGAGGAAATGAGGACACTCATAGACTTTCAATAGCACCTGGGATGGTGCAACTCAATTTCTCTTCTCACCTGATGGGGCAGGTTGTTGGACCCAATGTAGGGAAAACTAGCTCCCCTTCCCACCTAATGAAACAAACAGACCCTTAGGGATTTGGCTTTGTTTTATTTGTAAAAAGGCCAGTCATGGGTACTGAGTTTTGCTTCAATTTTAATCTGAAATGGATTTGCAGAACATTTTGCAGTGCACTAGTGCAGCTATATCTAGGCCTTCCTTCTTGTTTTTCCTTTTTCTTTTCCCCCCTTTTGTCTTTCGTATGCTACGCAGTTTGGGTGCAGGGAGGGTTTTTTTTATTGTCCTTCCATGATTTAATGATTTTAGGGTTCAGGAATTAGAGATTTTAGATGGAGCAGAAGGTGTTAGGCTTTTGAATTAAGTTTGAGTCCTTATTGTTTCTCCCTTTGTTTTTCTACATTTGATGATTGGGCTTCTAGCCTGTAGGATATGAGTATAAATTGGGTCTCTGCTTGCCCAGTTTACCAGATTTTATCAGCTACAGGGTGAATAAAGGGAGATTTTAGGTTTCTTATGGCTCAAGTTGCCTTCTAGTGTCAGTTAGGGCAAGCTTGCGCCCAAAAGATTTCCTGTTCTTGCAAGAGAGAGAATAAAAAAGAGCCCTAGAAACAGAGAAAAGAAACTCTTTGATAGGATAAAAAAAGTAATTATATTTTATTTTAATAATTTTATTCTGTTAAGCATCCGTGGAGAACCTATCGAGGGAATTGTCATAATGAGGGCAGGTAAACAAAATTTTTCAACGTTTAGACAGTTAGTTGCACAAAAATAAACTGTTAGGTGGACTCCTATAATTTCCTCTAATTCTAATTCTGTAGATTCTTTTATTATAAATCTTACAATACAATAAGTTGGTATTCATATACCCCTACTAAGACCTTTCCTCCGTTCTTTTTAGACATTATTTTGTGATCTAATAAGAATTATTTCCTAGTTCTTGTGGTGTACACATAATACTATAATAGAACTACAGAACATGCAAATAAGAATGTCAGAATGCCAGGTTAGAGCTTTAACTAACTTGATTATGAATCTCCAAAATTGGTCATTCACTAGAGATGAGAGAGGATTCACTAGAGATGAGAGAGGCCCACATAGAAACAGACAGCTGCACTTGTTTGTCCTACTCTTTTTAATCTCCTCCTGCCACCATATTTCTGGTTTCTGGTTTGATAGTGTAGAACAATTATTTGTTGGACTAACATTTACTAAGATTAATCACAAAATGTTAGTCCGGAGCAAGATCTCATAAGAAATCATAGTATTTGCCTTAGCATAATCTCTTTTCATCTTTTGCAAGGAGCAATATAACAAAGTGACTAATTCTAAAAATAGTAGTTTAAGCTTTAAGGTCAGCCTCTTCCTTGGTACGATATGTCTTGACAGAAACATCAATCCTCAAGAAGAAATCATCTTCCAAGAACCATCTCTAGGTATAGGTAATCACATTGATAAAGCACCTCAGAACTCCTGAAACATTTGACGTCTTTAGAGTTCCAGAAAATGAAACTAGATTGCCCATCAAGAAAATTAAACAATTGAACGTATGGATAGATTTGGTGAATTCATAAAATGGAAACCAGTTGGCATGTATATGGGAACATGAGAATGACAGCAGCAAGTTTATCAGACACTAGCACTATGAA
The DNA here is from genome assembly GCF_008831285.2 of Nymphaea colorata. Lineage (NCBI taxonomy): Eukaryota > Viridiplantae > Streptophyta > Magnoliopsida > Nymphaeales > Nymphaeaceae > Nymphaea > Nymphaea colorata. The sequence continues at coordinate 18,083,175 of NC_045146.1, read as the reverse complement.
AAAGTATAGTAGTGAATTAACAAAATAACTTGACAGAGAACATGGATGCTCAATAACCTGAAGATCTTTTCCCTAAATTTTGACATTCTTCATTAAGTAACTGAACTGCGGCCTCAATATCATCTTGACCAGTGAGGAAGACTAGAATATCGCCCATCGGTTCCTTAAAAGGACACAGCACAGGGGAAAAATAAAACTACATCTACCAATTATGCATATGAAGAATAAATGAATACAAAAATGGAAAAGATCAAGTGGGTACTCCTTTAATTGAAAAGACATCAACATTTGGAGCAAGAAAAGAACGAACAAAGAATCATGTTATGACAACAAAGTCCACCAAATAGCTTTAGAAACAAAATTCCACCATCTAATCCCCCCCCCCCCCCCCCAGAACTGACCATGAAGTTTTCAACAACCTTGTGCAAAGGAAAGATGAGCATTTGCAGTTTTAAATGCACATAGATACCTGGGTTCTAAAATGTTAGAAATGTGGAGCATATATACGACAACTAGTAAACCTGGAGACTTCTTGGTGTCTTAGGAACAGACAATCATGCCTTAAGATCTCTCACTCCCCTGTGTGTGTGTGTGTGTGTGTGTGTGTGTGTATTAGATTTGTAAAAAGATGACCAAAAGTGCTGAAATACATATTTATGGACTGCATAACCTGATAAACACAGGCAAGTCATCTAGTACTAGAAGCATGTGGATGAATTGCTGTTGCACTTGGACAGGTATTCCTCATCTAGACAAGCGAACGCCTCTACTTCTTGTTAGTTAAGACGGAAAGCAAGACCACAGGAGGCCTTCGAGCATTCCCTGCCCTCACCAGCTAGTACAAGAGCACCCATTTCCTGACCCACTATGTAGGCCTGACACCAAGTATAGCAGCCTCAATGAAGATTTGGTGGGCTTTTGGCCTAAATATTTCCAAGGATAGTGTTAGTGGAACAGTTCCAAAATTTTCAGTATTGTAACCAGAAAAAAGAGACTTTTATTTTCCCCAAAACTGACACGTGAAGCCAAAATTCAACCATCAACTCCCTATGGTAAATATTTCCTTCAAGTAAATGCCTTACAAAACAAGCAGTAAGCAAGTGGATAGTACGTTAAATAGAAAAATGACCCTACAGGGTCGTTTCATTACAAAGCATTTACAGCCACAGAATAAAAACCATTCCCGTCCACATAGCTACCATGTAACATCAAACTCTGGAAAAAGGAACATCCAGAACAGTCCCTTCCACAGATTCCACAAATCATGTTACAGGTGTTCATCGAAAACAGGGAGCAGAAATATTTAAACTTCTTCAATTGCTCATGCATCTCCACCACCCTTTGCATCTAGGACAAAGAATCCTTCACTGCATCTCTCCCCTAAGGCTGTTCACGAGCCAAATTCGACAGGAGCTGAGCTGGCTCAAGTGGCATAAGCCAGAACTTGAGCTCGGCTTGAGCTTAGAGAGCTCGAACTCGGCTCAGCTAAGCTCGAGCCATGTTTCGGCTGGAGCTTAGCCAAGCCATGTATAAAAAATTACTTAAATATAGAGGGAGACATTGAGGTTTGAACACCAAACATGAGGGCTGCCAACCTCAAAGAAAACCATTGAGGTAACTTTTCACTTGTGATTAAAAGAGGGAATTTCTTTTTACATATTTTTTCTCCATGAGCTTAATTGAGTTAACCAAGTCGAGCCTGCCTACCTCAAGCTCGACTCATTAAATTAGACGAGTTCCATTTCTTTTACTCGAACTTCACTCGTTTATTAAAGAGTGAGTTCGAGTCAAGTTTTATTGGGCAAGTTCAAGTCGAGCCTGAGGAAGCTCAACTCGTTGAACAGCCCTACTCTCCCCATCTCCTACTATTCACCTCCAAGTGAAGCTTTTCCTGCACTTGCCTCCTTTATTGGTAAGCCTCTTCTTTTTCTTCTTCTTGTTTTTCTTCTCCCTTTTTTGGTCTCCTTTGTTTCTTAACTTTTTGGTTTTATCAAGCTCTCTCCCTCTTTCTGTTATTCTGTTTGGTTGTTTCCTTTCAGTTTCCCATATTCCATTTAGACTTTGGCAGGGGGAGTAGAACCAAACCTCTAATCGCTGTGTCATATACTTAGGCATTTAAATGAGAAATGTCAAAAGAATCATGATGAATGTGACAAAGAAGCTATATTAGGTCTCCAACATCCAATTTTAAAATTTTTCCAAACTTAGCATCCTTTTGGGGTGCAAGAACTTGTTCACAATGAGTTAGAATACCTTCTCATCAATGGATAAGACAGTTGAAACTGCCTCATGCAGATAATTGGACGTAGGCTCCTGGAGAAAATACACTTTTACTTCATAGCCTCGTCCCTGGGATGAACAGAAACTATTAGTACATGGCTAGCCATTGCATTCAATATAGGATAAGAATCCACATATTCAAGTTAATGGCTCAAGGCTGCTAAAGAGGAATAGAGAAGGAACAAACCTCCACAGAGAGAATAGCAGGTTGCTTACTGGGTACAACATCTTGGCTTTCAGGATCATGTCGCTTTCTTCTACTTAATGAGAAAAGAAAGGATTATTAGAGGACAAAAATCAAAACAAATTTTTCAGGGAAAAAAAAATAGAAGGCCTGCACTATCATAGCATAATAACAAGAAGTTGCACTCAAACAAGACAGAAAGTAAAAGGAGAAAACTATGAAAACTGAAAAGTAATGAGAACTAAAAAAAAATCATAATTATTCCTACTCTAAAAGAATGACTCATCAGACCCTGTTTCTTCCAAATAATTCCTGTGTAGAATCAAATCAATATTTGAATGCATGCCATGACATTGTTCCTCTCAAATTTCTGTGGGACTCTATTTTCTTTTGCTTTTTCTTAATATATTTCTGGCCATTGCTGTATTAAAGAAATAGATGAGGAACCTGTACTAAATAAGGAAATATAAGAGGGGACAAGCTAGTGTTTCAATTCACTCAAGGCTAAAGCTAGAGAAGTGCAACTCCTGATGAACTGTAAAACCCTTTTTGAAAGTGATTTCCCATCAAAAACTTCTTGGTATGATGAGCATGCACAATTTACAAATTAAATATACTGTAACTGGATCTTTCTCAAGGCCAATTGGATGAATGAAAACTGCAAGAAGCAACCAATGAAGACAGCATATAAGCAACTAGTGACAGAATTCAACGCAAAAAACTGCAGGTTCTCAAAAGAAAAGAATGTTGGGACACATATACAGCAATTAAAAAGGCCAACCTGTAAGAAAAGAAATTCGAGATGGATTTTGCCTCAATTGTAGCAGATGAAATGACCAACCGCAGCTCAGGTCGACGATTTTGGATCTGGGATAGCCACGCTAATTAGCATAATCACAGGCATAGAACTTAGAATACAGTGTCATCAACCACCAAATACAGAAGCCAAGCCATCCATACTTCACACCTTTTTCAAGAGCCCCATTAACATGTCCGTAGAGAGGCTCCTTTCATGTGCTTCATCCACCATGATGACACTGATAAAATAAAAGAAAATTGAACATGTAAAGCACTTTTTCTCCTCACAACACAGTCATTTCCAACAGAAGGAAGAAGAGAACTTCAAAGCTATGAAAACATTTTAGTGCACATACATTTCATTAATTTTCTAGAGTAAAGCCATGGAAGAGGGGAAAGATATCTATAAAAACAGATCAAGGGAGAAACTAGAGTAAAGCTAGGAACCAGCTTATCTACTGTTAAATATTTGGTTTTGTTAGTTTATCTCAGGAATGCTGTTGCAATCATTTCAAAGGAAATATTTGAATGTACAAAAGATTGTAATGATTTATTTAATAAACATAATTGATGTCTGAAAAAATCATCTTCTTGCTTCCACACGTTCTTCTTATTGATTTGTATTGTATGATTATAGCAATGAACCAAAGGAATCACGACAAGGAATGGCTCTATGTCTATTTTGAGCCATGACGTATCTATTCAAATTTCAAAGTACATGAGTTTTATTTGTTTGCCTGACAGTGGCATTGTCCAACCCATAGCAACTTAGAAACTCGATGAGTTTAGCAAATTCATGGAGTTAATTGAGTCCAATATACTACATTTCAGACCTATGGGGCATTGAATATAATCCAGCCAAGCAATTTGAGACCACGCAGTGTGCCTTCTATTTAACTGATGCTTTACATCTTCTAAACATGGAAGGGAACCATCGAAGCACATACAGTGGTCACCCTCTTTTATTTTCTCCCCAAGTCTTACTGCGGCATACTTCAGTGATATTCAAAAGTTTCTAACTTGATACTATATACAAATTTGATGTCATTATCACAAGAAAACGAATGGATCTATTTTGAGAAGTTCATCAAAGTTGAAGCATCTTGAGTAAGAATCACATCCAAGACACTTAAAGTCAGCCATCTTAGGTTTTGAAGCACCTCTTTTTATATACATATATGCTTTTGCACCTAAGGTGCAAACAACTCTGAAGGTGCATAACTGTTAAAGATACAACAATCCTTACACTGTACTGTATTAAAAGCTTTGGGCATATAGTCAACTTGCAGCAACCATTACTCGGTTGCAGACTTTGTTCTAAATTTCTAATATATTCACATGCAGTACAGCATTTTTAAAGCTAACTTACCTGTATTTGGTTAGAAGAGGATCGTCCATCATCTCCCTTAGCAGCACACCATCCGTCAGAAACTTGATCATGGTAACACCCTATAAATAAAAAGAACTAAATCCTTAATTGAGTGTCCTATATACTCAAAATGTCAAGACCTAGAGTAAGCCATTTCCACTGAGCATGTACATTAAAGCGCTCAATATCGTTCATGAATAAAGATTCCATCCATCAGAATCATAGAGGATCTAGCTTTACATTGTCAAGATAGAGAACCAGCACATATCCACCACACAATAAGTTACATATAGACATACCGGCTTTGACATGTCCTCAAAACGAATTGTGTAACCAACCTCCTCTCCGAGCTTGACACCCATTTCCTCAGCTACCCTTGAAGCAACAACCTAGTTGTCATGTTTAATAAATTGAAGATAAGATCACCTTCACAAGTCAATACAAATTGATAATACTAATAACTGATAATAGCGATGCAATATTCTTATGCTTGTCATAAGAAACACTAAACTGATTTTTGGCTAAATTTCTTCAAAGAATGTGGACTTGCCAGCAAGGAGAAGGTTCTTCAAAAAGCAACAACATGAAATTATTAAAAAAAATAACTGTGATTACCACGAAGCTTTTCACTGAACCTGGGAGAGAAAAAAACATTACTACTTTGACACTGTACAAATAATAAAAGTCTACAACTTAAGAAAATCATCCATTGCCAGATTTCTCCTGTGGATAGGTTTTCTAGGAACTTCACAGTGCATGGAGCATGTGCAAGGTTTATTAACAAAAAAAACAAGATCGTGCACACAAGCTCTATCCAGCTGTGATCACATTCACAACTTCAAGTGGAAAAATTAACTAAGACAAACTTATTTAGAACAGCCAGCTTATTTAGAACAGCCAAAAGACAAGTTCCATAAAATTTTTCATTTATCGACCAAAAGAAGTTCTCGATTTTTCCCATGGGAACAAAAAAAATGCAAGTTCCATAAAATTTTCAGTAATATACATGAAAAAGAAACTACAAAATCACAGATCAAATTAAGGTAATGATTTCATTTGTCTCATGCGCAGGATAACCATGAGAACTTGTCACAAATCCGTTAATTATATAAAGCAACTTCAAGAAATTCATCTACATCCTTGTCAAACAGTTATAGAAAAACATTAACCCGAAGAAATACATGAGGTTCTGCAGTCATGGATGCTTTGGATTTAAATTCTAGAACAATATGGAATATTGTAATAAAAGGGATATCCCCGTGAAAAGGAAATCAGAAGTGGAGAATTAGTAAGGCACCTATAAAAGGCCGAGTACTTAATCCATTTCATCAACCAGAGAGCAACTTTACACTAACAAAGCATCTAAGCTATTTCTATAAAAAAATCCTTTTGGAAATAGAAGTGGTAATTGGGAGTTGAAAAGACCTGAACAGCCAAACGCCTAGGCTGAGTGCAAGCTATTACACGTCCATCGGATGCCCAACCAGCTTCTTGAAGATACTGCAGTGGCAAAGCAGACAGAAGAGTATTATTATTTAGTATTAACTGTTGAAAAAACAGTACACTAGCATAAACACCGACAAGAACAAAAAATAACCTTGAGGCTTGAAGATAACTTTCCGTTTTCAGTGGTTATTGGAAGTATTAGCTGTAGAAATATATTCAGATTGGTCTTTCTACATTTGAAGGGAAGTCTTTGGTCTCTTAAGGGCATTTTGCTCTTTCAACAATTCATTAATGAAGTGAATTCTTATTTACTATGACTCCACGGCAGACTGCTTTTTCGTCGACTCTCTCCAGAAAGGCAAAACTTTGCGGTTTTGCAGCTATAGCGGCTATATAGTTAGCACATCTCCCGTTCTTTGTCATAGCCCAACATGAGGAAAAGGGATAAAAAGCATATCCACTTAGTCTCATAAGCAAAACCATTGAAAAGTCTACCAACTTTAACGCTATCAATGAATTCATTCACTTGATAGCAGTCATACTACGCAACTCTTCTATTTTCTTCCAATGCCGAAATCAAATGACTGCATACATCAAAATGGACATCGAATGTCAACAGGGATGCAGTTTCCAATCACAAATCGAACAAATAACATCAAAGACAAAATTAATAGACATTCAAATACTATTCTTGTCATGGTATCTAGAAACGAACGTAGGAGTTTTTTTTTTTTTTTTCGGACGCACCCGTTTGTCCAGATAAACGGGATGCTACATGAACCACGACAACTTGAACAACCCAGGACTGCTTTCAGACAGAATGAAAAGAAGAACACACCGGGAACGAAGATTCGATCTTCACCCGTCCCGTTCATGTGAACCGAAGCCCTGGAGAGAAACGTCCCATCTTCCAGTTGCAAAGTAAATTCAAAGGGACGGATGAATAACTGTACAAGAAAGGAAAAGCGGAAGGGCGGAGAAAACACCTGAGGAATCTGAGTGGTTTTGCCGCTGCCAGTCTCCCCAACGATGACGGTGGTAGCGTGATTCTCGACCAGATAAAGGATTGCCGTCCGATACTCATAGACAGGGAGCCTCTTTCTCTGCTTCTCCAGACTCGCATGCCCGAAACTGCCACCCATAAATGGGGAGTGAGAGAGAGAGGCAGAGAGAAAGAAAGAAAGAGAAAGAGAGGCTTAACTACAGTACCCGGAGTGAGAAGAAGAAGACGTAGGGTGGCGGACGTAGAGGACACCTCCGTCTTCATCCTCGACGAGACGAGAAGTCGGCTTCTCAGAGCCTGGCTTCCAGAACTGGGACATTCCCCTTTCTCCTCTCCTCTGTTGGTGCTTACAGCTTATCCTGCGTCCCTCAACTCCACAGAGTTTTGAAAAGGAGATGAACGAGGGAACTGGTATTTCCCAGAAGTTTCGGCCCTAGAGTCGAAGCATGCGAGACTCTCCCTTGATTAAGCCAGAGCCGCCAACGAAAAAAAATAGCAAAATTTTTATGAGACTATGGTTCTGTTGCAGGGTATGGAAATGCCCATATAATGTTGTGGAAACTTGTTCGTTGACACCTAAAGAGGTGTCTAATGACATAAACCATTTTCCGACAATGAGTTCGCCAGAAATTGTCCATCTTTTTTTGCACTAGTATCTGAGGTTGACACTCTTAACACTTAAAATAGACACTCTTAACACTACACTTAAAATAGGGACTAACCACCTACCAGCCCTCACCTCAAACCTTTGCACTAACTTCATTGGAGACTACTTATACTACTTACTACTGGAAATGGATGGATCTTTGGTAGCTTTTGATTATATGAGATCGGAATGATCCAAGAGTACTCTTATCTTAAATTCAACTGGTCATCAAATTTTTTTGCACCAGAGACCACACACATTAAAAATTAATAAGAAGAAGGTTGTGTTTGATAGCCTGAGGCTGCATGAAAAAGTGTGCTTTGGTAAGATCCTCAGTTTAAACAAACTAAAGATCTTAATAGAATTGATTTGAAATTTATGCTACAAATTTAAAAAAAAAAAAACATAGATTTAAGATCGGATGGAGGGGTGGTTTGATCTTAAATCCATAGAGGATCTCTGATCACCACTGATATCAGATCGGCAGTAAAACAAACACATCCTAAAGTAATTGCATCTGTCTCTAGTTCCGTGAGTATATTTTGCAACTAAATAAAATTGTCTCAAAAGCATTATGACAATTATCCATGAATGATATTCTATTTCATTTGACGGGTCCATGATCATGTCAGTTTTTTGTGATTTATTGAAAATTCGGATCTTCTTTCAATGCTTGTAGCGAAATGAAGCAATGACCATGAGATGCATGCGTAGCAAGCAGCACCATCAGTGACACAAACATCGTTTCCTCTTTTGCCCTACTGAACTTGCATGGTGGAAATGGAAGTATGTGAGATTAGTGATGTTTTGTACGATGTAAAAATTATATATATTTTATCAGGTAAACTGAAGGAGTACTTCATTCTACCATTTATGGGAGAGCCAAAGGCCCGCCCCTTCCCATCCCCCCAAGATATAATAGAATTGTATGTTTATATTTTGATGACATCTAAAAATGCATCCAACTTATTGCATATCAATCCCTTGGTGACACTTATGTGTCATTGCTGAACGTCTTTTCAGTGACACCAAACTTAATGTATACCCGAACACTTTGATTCACCAAATGTATGCCACTGCTCCCACTACGTAATAGTGGCAACTCGACTTAAGATGCTTGCAGCGGTGGCCACCATACCGTTACCAGACGCTCATAGTAACACTTATCTAGCGTAACAGAATATGGATACACCCGCCAACTTCAAGGCAGCAAAATTAACCTGAAGTGGCCAGTTTTAGTTGTATCGATGGCAAATGTATTTTGCCCATTGGCTGCTACAATGATGTCATATGTCACACTTTAGTGTTTTAAAATTATAATGTTGCAACTTTGTAAATTGCCTTTTTTAAATTTTTTTGCCTGCCTTCATGTTGTTTTTCTGCATATAAGCGTTTCTTGGCGGTGGAGATAGGCAAAATGCTGAACATGTCTCTTCTTTTACCGCCTTAGCTGAGGCTGCTTCTTCGACGGCCTATTGGCTAGTAACTGGCCAAATCAAGCCAAACTAAATATCATTTCGGCTCTCTCTGCGAGGTGGTGGGTTTCTCATGCTCACCCAAGTAATGCAGTCAAGTTACTAGGTTCATGAACAGAACAGTGAGCCTCGCTATGCTTTAGCTCGCCATAATCAGCCACTGATAGAACGCCTTAGAGTCCGATCTAGTTCAACTACACCAACTCCCTGCACAAATCGATTCCGCCGTAGACCTTGGGGCAAGGGAATGGAAGGGAGTATTGGCTTCTCATTCTTGACCATAATCTTGTTAAGTTTCCTTGCTTTCATACTAAAGTAGCTAGTCTGCATTTTAAATAGGATTTTTACTGCTTAAACTCGTAAAAAAATGTTATCTGAATTGGGTAGTCACTAGAAAGACTCGGTAAATCAGCAAACTGAAGTTTTTTAATCAATCAGATGGGGAAGAAGAGAATGGAAAACAAGAGTTAAAGCTTCAATTGTCGAGTGACAGGTTTTCAGTAGTTTGAAAATTCGGTGAATGGAATTGGCCTGTTCACTCTGGATGGTTCGAGTAAACATTCTGAGCCAATTTCGGCCTAAAATCAGCCAATCCTTGACGCCGTGGAGTCGTAACCTAAATCAAATCAAACATTGGTCAGCCTGATCTGAAAACGTGTTTCTCAAGAAGGAGAGAAAAGGTTCTTTATTTTTTTTTCTTGTACAAAATTCTAAGAGGTCCATAAAATTTGTAATATAATTTATCGCCTCATGAAACTTTTGAAAGTTTCAATTGGGAATCAAAGGTTTCAGTCGAGCTAAGTTAAACAAATGGCCACAAAGTTACTTGCCATGAATAAACCTTCGTTAGGATTCATGACAATGACGATTCTGTCCAACTCAACTCGAAAGCAACTTTGTGGTAGGAGAAAAAAAATGGATCCCTGGAGATTGTTTTGGAAAAGAAAGAGCTTGAGAGTTTTTTCTGAATTGAATTTTGGCCAATTCCAGCTTCAGCATCACCTGGTTTGTTGAGAGAATGTCTTGCAAGCTCCATCAGCTTCCCTGAAAAGCATTCGGTTGCGTTTGATGGCCTCGGATCTTAGATCCAAAGCTGCATTAAAGGATGCATTTTGGGAGATCCTCCGTTTGTTTTAGCATGAAATCCATGCTACATGTTAAAAACCATGGATTTAAGATCGAATGGGGAGTGGGGAGGAGGTCCAATATTAAATCCATGGATTTGAGATCCTAGGGATCAAGATCCGATGTGAATCAAACACAACACTTCTTCACCTGCTGTGGGAAAGAAAGCCAAAGAAAGCCTCTTTCATTCGAAAGGACCTTTTGCTCACCCCCCACAAACCCATTCACTTTCCTAGCAAAAAAGTAACTAGGCTTGCACAAACACTAGTTTCCCTTTCATCTAAAACTTAAAATGACGAACTCAAGATGCTAGCAGAATTTAAGAAGGCGCTGGACTGTAAGTGGCTGGTTAAACTTCATTGTGTCTCTTGCGAAATAGAAGCCTCCCATCCTGGCATGCTTGAAGGGTCCCGAGGTTCAAATGGCCAACCAAGAATGGGGTTGGTGATTATAAGTATAGCATGAAACCAGCAGCTAGATCTCCCACTCGGGAAACTTCAAATAATGTGATGCAACAAACATTCTAGGAGTACCAGCAACACATTTACTTTTGAAGATTGTGTACGGGTCACCAGAATACCGGTATTTTATTTAATTATATGCGAGGCAAACTTTGGTTTGGTCATTTACAACTCTAGTTGTTCCATGTGCATAAACTATTTCTTTACACGTGAAGATCACAAGTGAACATCGTCAACCACAGAAGACCCTGAACTCTCTAAGGACAGCCATGGATAGCAGTCTTCCTGCAGTCACCTTCTACATGCTCATGAGCGTCATCAGTGAGCAGGTTCCTGCTTGCTTTCAGTGTCCCCTTCTCTTCAATTGAGAAGTGGGATTTCAGACCTATCCAGCATTGGTAGTAATCATGATCTCTGTAAGGAGACTCTAGTGCCCATTGACAAACTCGGGGTATCAAGCATGACTCAAACATGAATGCCATAGTGTCTGCTATTCTGAATGGTCCAGTATCCTCTCCACGTGCCACTGTCGCCTTTTTGCCACAGAAAAATAAAAGATAGTTATTGAAGCAGAAAAATTGTAGAAATACAAGCAAACAAGAGGAAATATGAAGTACCTCAAAGGTCTTAGTGTCAGGTCCATGAGGGGTCATGCAACTATGCAAACTTGCACCACCAGGCAGAAACCCATCTGCTTTTGCCTATTAGCACCAGTTTCAGCAAGCAGTAGCTCAGAAACATCTGTTTTTAATTCTTGTCTTTTGATGCAGAGATGCACTTAACCAAATTTGAGAACCGTATGCATTAATTACGTACTGACCTCATAGCCACCATAAATCAATCCCATAAATTCACTCATGCAATTCCTGTGGTAGTAAGGAGGGCGGAAGGTGTGCTCAGCCACCAACCATCGAGGAGGGAAGATCACAAAATCTAGCAAAGCTACACCAGGCTTGTCTGAGGGCGCTGTAAGTACTGTTATGGGATGACAGAAACTAACAAAGTTAGCAAGGTGATTGGACTAAACAAAATGGCAAAAACTTGACACTAGATGCTAAAGTTTGAATGCTGTTGTACCTGTGTTTATTGAAGGATCTCCATGATCAACCAAAACGGTATTGAATGGGCAAAATTTGCTGAGATCATACTGCATAAATCATACATGCACTTCTAAAACGTCCAGAATATTCATTTTTACAGAAACAAAAAATAAAAACATTCGTGAGGTTAAAATACACAATGATGAATTAATAACCAAATGTTCCATAAGCACATGAATTTCAGCCTTTCAACTGGACATTTCATTGTGAGTTTCTGTTTACAATGGAACTTCTTTTTTTTTTTTTGAAGGCGCCATATCTGAGTAAATGTATAAGCAGAAGATAGTAGCTCCAACATATGGCACCTTTTCTTTGTTCACTTGTTTATATGTTTTTCCTTTTGTTCCCTGATGGATAAAACAAATACAGGTACAAGACAATATCTATCTTTACCTTGTAAGGGACGTAGTTCCCATGCCAAGCCACCACATTAAAAGGAGAAAAATCTTGTTTGGCCGTAAAAAGCTCACCACCATACTTTTGAACAATTGTGTATCCTGGGCGAGATTCCTTTTCAAAGAAAGCGACTGGGACCTGAAAATCCCTCGCTGCAGCCAGGCCATTGGCACCTGAATGCCAAGCAGAGACAATCATAAGGCACAGCCAAATGGAAGTGCATTAAGCAGGATAACTATAAGAGTCCATGTGGCGTGGGATGGAGAATGTCCAATTACCTATAGGACCAAGATCAGGCAATTGAAAGTGGGTACCAAAAACCTCAGCAATGTAGCCACGTGATGGACCGTCCGGCAGGTCAACAGAAAAACGAAAGCCCTGCTGCAAAACAGCTACTTCACCAGGAGAAACCTGTAATCTTCCGAACTCAGTTGTGATCCATAACCCTAAAAGAGCAAGTGAAACAAGAGGATAAGAAAATTAATGATGACATACTTCTATCAGTGATAAAGCACAAATATACATATGAAAATCTCATTCCCAGAGCTACAAAGGGGCTGGCTGTTTCACAATGAACGTGTAATTGCTTCTGTGGCATAGAAAAACAAACAAAACATTGAGCTTGAGACAGGATCCACTAAAGAGAGCAATCTTATATACTTCCATGCTCTTATCCACAACAATCAAAATTAATACATGTTCGAAAGAAAAACAAGTAAAGCAAAATTCGCTGGCATAACTTAAAAATTAAACCCGGTCTTGTCCAGAATTACTTATACATTAAGATTTTGACACTTGGCATTGCCATCAAAGGTGGTAAAATCAAAATATCATAACCATTCAGATCTCATAGTCTAGTATATTTATTCTCAGCATATTCAGAAAAGATGTACTAGTAATAAATCAAGTGATACCAACACAAATTAGTGAACTACAGCACCATGAATTTAATCAAGAAAAAAAAACTTTGAAATAAGGCAGAAAAACTCGTCTTACTTCCTATCTGGGGGACAATCAGAAAGTCACCATCGGCATTACAGAAAGCACAATTATCCATCGATTTGTTGGCAGCATACCTGTAAGCATGATCTTAAATCAGATTCAGCTGAGCTATAAAAAGGTAATGCCAAAAAAAAGGTAATGATACAAAAAAAGGTTGCAAACAAAAAAAGGAAGGAGTTCAGAACATCATGCAACGATGCCAAAACTTAAAAGAGGGATCCACAGTTTACTGGAATCATACTATTTTAAGTTTTTAACAGTACAGCATGGAAATAAATCATCTAACAGCTCCAGTTGATGGAACTTGGGTGAAGTATGAAGAATTAAATGAGGAGCAAGAATTCAACAGCATTTGGCAAGAAAAAGACAAGGCAATGAGAGTTCCTTGGATCTTTAGTTCAAGAATGGCATCACATCTAGATACCAGCAGGAGAATAGTGTCAGGAGTTGCATATGATCACACTTTCTTGGGAAATAAGATGCCAAAATAACACAGTTGCCGAGAAATATCTGTAGGCATAATAACAGACAACAGGGAATCAACGTTTCACAATCCATGCAGTCTTCCAGAAGGCAGAAAAGATGTATCTTTCCTTTTTGCTTAAAAACCCACTCAATGCTTTCCCCCTACTTCAAAGTTCTATCACCCTGCGCAGGTAACACTGCTCTGAATAAGAAAGAAGACCACGTTGACACCTAAGAAAGTTGTCTTATCAGTATATGTACAGGGAAGATTCTATATTGTGGGAACAAGAAGCTTCACTGCAGACAAGGAAATTCTTTTAGATGGTCCTGTCTATCCTGAAAATCATTCTATTAATGCAACATGACCTGCTGGCAGGTGATTTCTCCAAACCAATACAATGCGACCAACAGAGGGAGTCAAGTCCAGGTATACATATGTGTGTGTGACGTGTGTGTGTGTGTGTGTGTATATATATCCTATTCTTAAGCAAAGAAGAGTATCAAGATGGGTAAAATCTTTTACCTGCTTTCTCGAAGCAGAACTGTACAGAAGAAAGTGCTGCCATACATAACCCATGAGCCAAATACATCTAAAAACTGGAGAAGCGAATATAGAGGTCTATGCTAACCCGCTGTTATCTGGACACTTCTAGAGGGCAAGGTCTCAGTGTTTCAACTGTCTAATTTCCAAGATGATTCATGCTTTGTTTGTGCTTAACCAGGACTGTCTTTAGATTTAAAAGATGGAAAAAATCAGGATATCAAGCAGCAAAAATATGACCTGCAGTATTAACTTCAGCATGATAAAAATATTCAGGTGACAGGATGAGAATAAAAATGTAAGCAGAAACCATCTACTTGATTATTGAACAAAAAGAAGAAACAGCAGAAGCCAGATTATCTTTACATAACAAGCTTAAAAAACAAAAGAAATTGTGATGTTGAAATTACATGTGGATGGCATAACCATGTCGCAGGAAAGAACTTCCAGCTCCACATATTGTGTAAATCCCATCAATGAAGTCAGTAGGTGAGCTAGGAAAATCAGCAGGCTTCCAACGCAGTTGAGTTGGTGTAGCAGATGTTAAAGAATTACTAAATTCTGATATCAGATTTTCGTGGCATGGATTTCTGTGTTGGAATGGTTCATGTGTAACAGAAGGTTTAATCCGGTACAGCCAACTGCAAAACAAAATATTCACATACATAAGATAGAACTTCAGAAACTAAGGAAGCATTCTTTTTCCATCTAATACATAAAACCTCACATGTTTCAATGTGCATTGATAAATAAAAATATGAACATCTTAACACAGTCAATGAAGTGAACCAATCAGAAGCTGGCAGTGTATGACATGATTTAGTAAATAATCCTTCTAGAAGCCAATGGGGATCATTGCCTTGGTCATGTGCTATGGATATAACATCCATGCAGAAGGAAAGCTTTAAAATACTTTTATGTCAATGATATTGATAAATCTTGAAAAGCTTGACAATACTTGTGTCACACAATCTAGTTTCCAGCTTCACATTTTTTTTGAGATGTGAATCGAAGTGTGTTATGACTTATGAGACAAGTTGGGATCTATCGCACTTATCAGTTTTGATTCTTTTGAATTAATTTCTACTATTGATACTAAAGCTATGTTTAACATTATGACTTGGGATCAAACACACAATGACGTTTGTTCCTTAAAGAGGGCAGATTGTAGCATTTCATATATGAGAATGACTTTCTTCTATTGAAGTTTTTTTGATAAAACTTGAGGGCCCTATCTAGTAGCAGAGCTACAAATATTTTCTGGAGGGGCACTCATTCACAGATATTCATATCCAAAAGGACATTCATATATATAACAGAGCAAATATTTGAAGATGTTAATGTAAAAATAAAGAAACATTGAGGGGGCCCATATGCGGCTCTGCCACTGGCCCTATCTACTCATGTCTTGCATGACCTAGAGCCCAGATCCATATTTCTTGTTGAGGTGCAAAAGTTGGCTACAAGGCCCGTTGCCTGAGTTAGTTTTGGCCCGAGTAGAGCCTTCTATTTTGCTATACCACTTAATCCTGCCTCACCAAGGGGAAAAAAAAAGGAAAAAGAGTTACTGGATGCAGAGAGAATTCTAACTCTGCAGTGTATGCGGGTTGGAGAGCAAATTCAAATGTGCAGTGAATGCAGGCTTTCCCATACACAAGTACAGACTGCTATCCACCTCTCTAACGGCGCTTAGAAGCTTGGCATAGAAAGCTGTAAAGAAAACTTCCAAGGCTACTGACTGGCTAAGACAGATTTTCTCCTGCCCCTTTGGCAACTGGAAACATATTGTGGCTGTACATACGTTAGAAGTACGAAAATTATGAAGGTTCAAGGACTCAGCAAGAAGCAACCACCCGTTCAGTGGACGAATGCAGCCAAGGGACAGAAGAATCAGGAACTAGAGTGAAGCATTCTTTGCAGACTGGGATCTCACAATCACCAACTTTAAACAACCGTCATTAAGAAGCCCAGCGTGTGATTCACATTTTTCAGTTACATATAGGCCTATGCACACTCATGTAACCCGAAAGCCTAATGAGCAACTAATTTTTCTCCCGTTATCTAAAAAGGAAATCAAGAACCAAAGAAGTTGATGCAAACTTGCATACTCAGATGTCAAACGTAACAATCATAAAAAAAGACGCGAGGAAAATAAACAAGAGAAACAAAGAGGCCCCACTTCAAAATTCGTGGGCATTTTCAACCATGTTGATAACCCATGAAAAAAAAATACGGCATCGTTCTCAACGAGGTACCAACAAAAGCACAGCGAATAAGCACACAAGCTTGAGAGAGAGAGAGAGAGAGAGAGAGAGAGAGAGAGAGAGAGACCTCCTGAGATTATATTTGCGGGGAGCGGTGAAGGAGGTGCCGGAGATCTGCTCGGCGTACAGGCCGTAGGGGCAGACAAGGGGGCTGTTCTGCCCTTCGGGGAGCGCACCAGGAAGCGCTTCCGACGAGAAGTGGTTCCCGAACCCCGATTGGTACTCCAACAACCACTCCGACGATACCAAACCCGATCCCAGCGCCCCTCCCTTCTCACCGTCCATCGCCCCCTCAGTTTCTCTCCCTCTTTCTCACCAGATTAATGGGGGAAGATTTCTCAGCTTTTCCAGTCAACAGTTATCGCCGCCTTCCTTTTTGTCAAAGCGAGAAGGAATCCCGCCGACGAATGATAATTTAGTCCGAGAGAAACAAAGCTGTCGCCGTTATCTGCCTCCCAGTTTGTGGATAAATGACATCAGAAAGCTGAACTCCACCACCAGCAGCACCGGCGCCAGAGGAGCACTCTGCACTTGAGAACCGATGAGTTGGTGGTAAGCTCCTTTGCGGCCCACCAACCCACCTTCTTCCTCAAAGAAGTGAAAAGGGTCCCTCCATCGCGCAAATCTGGCCACGTTGCAGAGTAGGAGACGTGTTGGACTCTGTTTTAGAGGATAGTCCGTCACCAAAATTCTTGGGCCGCTGGCGTCGCCTCTTGCCATTGGCATGCGGCCTCTTTTCAGCAGATGAGGTTCAGAGTTCAATACTCGATCTGACTCGGCATGCTGCCACAAGACAAATTTCATGCAATGTAATTTGTACGAAGATTCTTATCAACCATAATTTCCATTATAATACTCAGCCTGGTCGATCGAATGCCCAAGATCATTTGTTCAGCATCAGAGACGAAGTTGGTATGGATGCTCTTGCAGCCAAAATCATAAAATACTCACATGATACTCTTAATGCCAAACACACTCTTCCTGATTATTATTTATTATCTAACAGAAAGAACACTTGGTAAGTATTTCATCAATCTTCATTACAGATTGAAGCAACTAAGCATTTTATGATATCAATCTTTGGAGCAGATGCTCTGCTACCAATGACCATTTAATGTATTTGTGGTCTTTTCTGATCCGCCAGCTGCCTGTTTTCTGTCCAAGAGGTTTCTCCATCCTGTGTAAGAGCCTTCGGACATATAAGAACTCCTCTTATTCTCAAATTGCGTCAAATTCATTGATGCATGAGAAAATTAGTTTCTTCAGCCATCCTTAGACGCATCTTCAAATCATTAAGCCACAAAATATACACATAGTTAGGGTTCAATTTAGCATATATACTTTACTCTCGAGCAACCCCAACACAAGGACATGTTTTCTCTTCAAAGCTAAGCCATGCTTCAATGGAGGCCTTCATTTTTCCACATTGAGCATCCAATAATCCATCAGATCAGCTGAGTGGCTCCACCATTGTGCTAAGAACGGACTCAAGAACATCTGTCAGAGCTTTGAATCCAATATGTAGAATTATAGGTTCTGGAAAAAAACTGCAGAAAAATTTGGGCCAATGGGATACATTGATACTTTCTTAGTTCAAAACGAAGCAATAGTGAATCAGTGATCCCTCTCATTTTTTTTTTTCGGTAAGGGACGATTTATTTCGCAGAACTTTTGAATGAAGCACAATAAACATGTATGTACCTCATCAGCTAAAGAGGTTCAATTGATTTGTTCAAAAATATTTAGTAGCTTCTCTCAATGTGAAAATAAAATATCTAGTAACTGTTCATTTGATTTGTGCATTTAAATCAGTTCGTTAAACCAAGGGCTGATGAGCTTTAAGTGGTTATGTGCACCGGCCTATGCAGCCTCTTGTGCATGATACGTACCTCATGAAGTAAGCAGGGGCAGCACATGTCATGTACTGTGGGCTGTGTGCCGTGCATCTTGGTGCACATAATTGAGTGTTCACCCCTTGAAAAAAAAGAAAAAAAAAAGACCCAACACACCAACCAGCAGATGGCCAACCATGAAGGTGGTTATGTGCACCGGCTGTGCAGACTCTTGTGCATGATATGTACCTCAAGGGAGTAAGCTGGGAGCAACACATGTCACGTACTGCAAGCCGTGCAGGGTGCATATTGGTGCACATAAATGAATGCCCACCCCTTTGAAAAAAAAAAATGGACCCAACACAAAGAAACCTAGATTATTTTATGTTTTTCTTTTATATATATGCCAACCAGCAGCGCCTCTCCTCAAAATGGAATTTATCAAAATTCTAAGCTACAGATTTTATTTTACATTTAATACAACGCTAGCTAGTCCAACTCAAGGATGGGTGCTCTAATTACGAGAACATTGATAGGCTTTTCTGGAAATGAAATTCCTTGACCTAGACTTTTGAAGTCTCATGGATTATAGTAACATCTTATCCAAGGCATTCGAACAAACTGATCTTAGAGTAGATTTATGAGTTTTTGAATCATGGTATACATTTACATAGTGAAACTTCTTAAGAAAAACTTAAAAAATTGACATATTACATGTCCTTGCAAGAGAGAGAGAAAACTTAAACTAAAAGGAAGAGTAGCACCCACAAAAATCAAACAGAAAATGGGCTTCATCGCCCGAACAACTATGCTAGCTGTAACACCAACACCAGCCATGAATCAAGGTGAATGTGGTCTCTCTCTCTCTCTTTCTCACAATGGGAAACCCATTTTTTATGTGAGGCAAAAGATACACTCTAAACTCATGGTTCATCACACTAAGGTATCATCCTCAATTTTGTATTTCATAGCCTTTCAGATCCAAAGGTGGTCTAAAATTTAAATTATTCCACACCACGTGAGACAAACGGTATAAACTCAAAAGTGCTACGGAAGACTTGACTCGAATCCATGGAACTGAGATCAACAGTGATAAACATCAAAAATCAAAGAAAGAAGCAGAGTCTGATATTAAATTCATGAATCTCAAATCTTTGATTGTCAAAGATTAAAGGTAATCAAATGTCCCGAAGTCATGTCAAACCTTGTTAATACAAGTGCATGTTATGTTAGAGATGATAAAACAAAATGAGAAGGGACTACAAACACGCCGTAGTTCTTATGAGAACTTGCCCAAAAGGACCATCTATGCTGAGTTTGTGTTGTATTAATGCCCACTTCAAAAAGTTTAGTCTTACAGTTCGTACAGCTTGTTCCCCTCCTGATCCACGCTACCACAGCTAATTGTTGAGTTCGCTCCCCTGCAGCAACGCCTCAATGGGTCTTTGAGTTTGTAACCTGAAGAAAACCAAACTCAAAGTGACCACCATTAATGCTCAGTTGTTAAATTTTGTATAATCAACAGATCAGAAAGACAGAGCGAGAAAGCAGGGGAAGGGGGAAAGGATGCGGACCTTGTAGCGTGGAGGTGAAGGGAGCGTAGAGATTGAGGATGGCGATGGCGGATGGGCGGCTGAGGGCACCTTGACGGTGTCAACGGCCTTCTGCAGCAGGCTATTGTGATAGACAGCAAGCTTGTTGCCGGAGGCATCGCAGCGAGCGTAGGATGTGTTGGCCGTTCTCAGGGGGGATGCAGCCCACCGGCGGCAGCCCCATCACCGCCACCTTCTGCACCCCAAATCGCAGGATCCATTCCAGGTTCACCGCCGTCTGGTTGACCACCGATTCTATTTGGCGGGAGCCACCTCCCCTGAAGCTTTACAAACCGCTGCCACTTCTAAAACTTTTTCCACTGTGAGGGCTCTAGCCGTAAAATGGTTCTTTAAATATTTCTGGAAAGTTGGGGGATGAAAAGTTTTTGCTCCTTGGGGTGCTTGCTTCAGTTGTGTCTGGACAACCCATGCGCTAGTTCCCAACCCTACTTAAAAGCTTATCACGGAAACCATCCTTATGTCCGTTTTATGTCCGTTTGATGAGGATAAGTTTTTGAAAGCGATGATGTTGGGTTTTGCTTTATATTTATATTAAAGAAAGAAAGCTTCTCCAGGACATAATCACTCAAAGGTAGTTTTAAAAAATAAGTGTATAAATAATATTTTTTGTAAATAAAGAAATCTCACAATGAATTCAACTTGGAAAACTTGTACAACTATAAGATAAACAATAAGAATGATCTCAATTTACTTATATAGAATGACCCTCTTACCGACCACCTAAAACAACCACCTAAAACAAGAAATCTCAATACATATATACATAGATAATATATATATATATATATATATATATATTATCAATAATCTTAAACATATATGTTTTATCGAGAGGGCTTACGGGAAAACGCATGGGTTGTCCAGACACAACTGCCAAGCAAGCACCCCAAAGGAGCAAAAACTTTTCATCCCCCAACTTTCCAGAAATATTTAAAGAACCCATTTCCCGCTAGAGCCCTCACAGTGGAAAAAGTTTTAGAAGTGGCAGCGGTTTGTAAGGTCGCCCCAGGTGGGTCCCGCCATTAGTGTTACCAACCAACTGAACAACCTCCTCATCACACGGACAATTAATTCATCAAACTACATTAAAAAAAAAAATTTGCAAAAATCTCACGCACATACAGTCATACACACATGTAATTGAAAATATATATTATACACACACATAAAATTGTTGCTCCATGTAAAATCACATATTCGTTCAATTAAGTGGTAGAACTGTATATTAAAAAAAAAAAAATTAAGTTCTATGTCTTATTCACTGTTAAAATGGGACATGTGGAACTTCCCTATCTTGCATTTACCGTTAATGGTGGTGGAGAAGGCCGTCCACATGGAAGAAGGCTAGGACAAGGGGAATGAAATCCCACGGGTACTGGTTCACCAAGCAGTAGACTCAGCGAAATGGCGAGAGCAGGTAGAGGGCTGAGAAGGAGGAGAAGGGAAGAAAGAGAAAGGGTCAAGGGGAGGGGGCGATGGTAGCTCGGGGCGAGAGTAGGGGGCAATAGGGGGCTGATCTGTTCCACATTGTTCCAAGGGTAAGCTCAGAAAAGCACAGAACACAAGATGATTTATACTTTTTGTCCAAGTGTCCATTGTGTTCAACCTGTCCTCGACAGTGTTTGATGAAAAATGGACAGTATTTGATGAAAAATTTGCTTAGACAGGACATGCGTGTCCCGTCAAACGACCTCTGAGTACAAGTAAACATTAAAAAAATTAGAATACCCCTGATCTCTCAAGACAAAAACCCTAGAAAAGAAGAAAAATAAAAAAAACACCATAATATTCTGAAAATGTTTATTTCTTTGTAAAAAATAACTAAAATGCCTCCAAATGGATTTGGCGCATACATATTGCATTCACTAAGATGGTGCATGCAACATGGTCGGGCTAGATTTTGTTTTTGAGAATTTTGACAATTCTTATGGTGATGAAAATAACATTTTCGAAAACCTAGCAGGTAAACTTTTAATTTCCAAAATATCGAGGAGCCCCGTCCCCGCCTTATTTATAGTTCTTTTCTTGAGTTTCTTCTGTTTGCTTTTGGAAATCTTGATGTGCATGGGGCTCGATCGACCGGGAAATTCATTTTTGCATTCTTCTTGTGGTTTCTTGACAAGTCGATCTCACTTTCTTTCTTGGTAAGTGCTTCGCCTTGTACGCTTGATTTCGCATCTGGTCATGCAAGTCTGCGTCGTGGTCCTGTAGATGGCACGTCCATCCACTGCGTTCTTTTTGCTGATCATGCAGTTTCTAGAACATCTAGCAGAAACCATTGGAACAATTTTCTTTTTGCTGTTAAGGTTTTCTTGTAGAATCTGGGTTTCTTTTGCCTTCGTTCTGTTTCTTCTCTTAAAGGGAATGATGAATCTCATTGTTTCTTAGTGAATGTAGTCCAAACTAAACCTTGTTGCTCTAGGATCATAACATGATATAATTGTATATGCATAAGTTGATGGGTCGTTTTTGGCCTAGATGGGTGTTAATTTGGAGCCCTGCACCTGACATTGACATTTATTGCTTGTTTCTTTGCCTTGTTAAGGGCCTCGGAGTTGGTGATTTACAACTCATATCGGCTATTGCATCTATATCTTTGCAACACTGTAAAATGTTGGGTTTTTTTCCAATTTGCTTTTGGAAAATGCCAAAAAAAGAAAGAAAAAAAGAATAATAGACCCATTTTGTTATCCTACGGTTACTTAATATTTCCCAGAAATTGGTGCTACCAGCCACTCAATATTTTGAATGATAGCTTGTGCATTATCCTTAATAATAATAGGCTCAGCGAACATGGTGTCATATATATTTACCGCGTGGGACATGAAGATTGAAGCGCAACCGTGCAACATGCAAGAGGCCGGCCGGGAAATTTTTTTCTGTCACGTATCGTAGATCGTTCATTTCATTTAGTTTCCTTTTCCTGTGCCATAGCTGTGTGTTTTAGAACAATTGCTTGCTAGTTTCCGCTGACATGCATTGGACATCCTGAATTACTGCCATAGGAATTGCAAAGGAGAATCCGAATGGAACCGTGGGAAACGCCATCCGAGATGCCTTCATGGCCACAGACAATGAGTTTCTACGGCTGGTGGAGAGGTCGAGAGAAGAGAATCCGCTGATAGTTTGTATGGGAAACAATCAATACAAACTTGTGACGGCCAGTTGTCCCTCCCCGTAGCTCTGTCATGTCCTTCTTCCTTCTCCTTTCATGTCCTTTCTCTTTGTCATGGCAGAGGCTAAATAATCCATCCGGCCAGACTGACAATTAACGAGTAATTTTCATCATCTAATATTAGTTTATACATCATTTTCATTGTTTTTCTCTCAATTGTTGATCTACTCATATACCATCATAAATCATTATTATATATATATATAATGCACTAGCAAGATTTTAAAACCTAATTTGCATATTTGATTTGTCTAATTTTTGTGACGAGAATCCACAGACAATGACTCCTAAGATCTCTCCCCAACTCTCTTTTTCTTTTCTCTTCTCTTGTTTTCTTTTTATACAACAATCAATACACAGTTAGCTACTCTTCTTCTTCTTCTTCTTCTACTCTCCCTCCCCACCCCATTGCATCCCATTCAATTTGTCTATATAGTTAGTCTGCTTTACAACACACCATGAAGCAATAATAAATTTGAATAGTTATTGGTTGAGATTGAAGCGGCTGCGGTGGCCCCTCTCCTCTACCTACTGAGACGTGTCTTGTCCTCTCCTGCACTTGTAGTAAGCTTTTTGCATTGTGGATGTCGGGGCAGGGTCTCCAAGTCTGGATTTTTTTTACTTCTTTTCTTACACGATTCTGGCGAGATGAATAAGGACAACTGATGATGACGATGACTCTCAGCATCCCATCTTCGAACATGAACAGAAAAAGCAAGGAAAAATCATAAAACCAACTCCAGAAATTGGTCGGCCTTTAATTTGCTTGCATCTACTGGTACCAACTTGAAAATTCCTTTTTATTTATTCCAGATATTTTGAGAGCCATTCAGACATGTCCACCATTCTCTCTCTAAAGGAAAAGAAAAGAAAAGAAAATGCTTTCACATGCACAGGCATCATATATAGTTTTCCATATCATTTAGTGATCATTGGGAAACAAATTCAAAACTAACTTTAGAGAGAGAGGGGCCACCGCAGCTAATTACTCGTTAATTCAAAACTAACTTTAGAGGCTCTAAAGTTAGATTTGAATTTGTTTCCCAATGATCACTAAATGATATGGAAAACCATATATGATGTCTGTGCATGTGAAAGCATTTTCTTTTCTTTTCTTTTCCTTTAGAGAGAGAATGGTGGACATGTCTGAATGGCTCTCAAAATATCTGGAATAAATAAAAAGGAATTTTCAAGTTGGTACCAGTAGATGCAAGCAAATTAAAGGCCGACCAATTTCTGGAGTTGGTTTTATGATTTTTCCTTGCTTTTTCTGTTCATGTTCGAAGATGGGATGCTGAGAGTCATCGTCATCGTCAGTTGTTCTTATTCATCTCGCCAGAATGGTGTAAGAAAAGAAGTAAAAAAAATCCAGACTTGGAGACCCTGCCCCGACATCCACAATGCAAAAAGCTTACTACAAGTGCAGGAGAGGACAAGACACGTCTCAGTAGGTAGAGGAGAGGGGCCACCGCAGCCGCTTCAATCTCAACCAATAACTATTCAAATTTATTATTGCTTCATGGCGTGTTGTAAAGCAGACTAACTATATAGACAAATTGAATGGGATGCAATGGGGTGGGGAGGGAGAGTAGAAGAAGAAGAAGAGTAGCTAACTGTGTATTGATTGTTGTATAAAAAGAAAACAAGAGAAGAGAAAAGAAAAAAAGAGAGTTGGGAGAGATCTTAGGAGTCATTGTCTGTGGATTCTCGTCTCTCGACCTCTCCACCAGCCGTAGAAACTCATTGTCTGTGGCCATGAAGGCATCTCGGATGGCGTTTCCCACGGTTCCATTCGGATTCTCCTTTGCAATTCCTATGACAGTAATTCAGGATGCCCAATGCATGTCAGCGGAAACTAGCAAACAATTGTTCTAAAACACACAGCTATGGCACAGGAAAAGGAAACTACATGAAATGAACGATCTACGATACGTGACAGAAAGAAATTTCCCGGCCGGCCTCTTGCATGTTGCACGGTTGCGCTTCAATCTTCATGTCCCACGCGGTAAATATATATGACACCATGTTCGCTGAGCCTATTATTATTAAGGATAATGCACAAGCTATCATTCAAAATATTGAGTGGCTGGTAGCACCAACTTCTGGGAAATATTAAGTAACCGTAGGA
Organism: Nymphaea colorata; assembly: GCF_008831285.2. NCBI lineage: Eukaryota > Viridiplantae > Streptophyta > Magnoliopsida > Nymphaeales > Nymphaeaceae > Nymphaea > Nymphaea colorata. Next base: position 18,057,872 of record NC_045146.1, on the reverse strand, counting down.
TAACAAAATGGGTCTATTATTCTTTTTTTCTTTCTTTTTTTGGCATTTTCCAAAAGCAAATTGGAAAAAAACCCAACATTTTACAGTGTTGCAAAGATATAGATGCAATAGCCGATATGAGTTGTAAATCACCAACTCCGAGGCCCTTAACAAGGCAAAGAAACAAGCAATAAATGTCAATGTCAGGTGCAGGGCTCCAAATTAACACCCATCTAGGCCAAAAACGACCCATCAACTTATGCATATACAATTATATCATGTGATCCTAGAGCAACAAAGTTTAGTTTGGACTACATTCACTAAGAAACAATGAGATTCATCATTCCCTTTAAGAGAAGAAACAAAACCAAGGCAAAAGAAACCCAGATTCTACACGAAAACCTTAACAGCAAAAAGAAAATTGTTCCAATGGTTTCTGCTAGATGTTTTAGAAACTGCATGATCAGCAAAAAGAACGCAGTGGATGGACGTGCCATCTACAGGACCACGACGCAGACTTGCAAGACCAGATGCGAAATCAAGCGTACAAAGCGAAGCACTTACCAAGAAAGTAAGATCGACTTGTCAAGAAACCACGAGAAGAATGCAAATTCTCAAGCGCGCAGACAAATGAAGAAAGAATGCTAAGAAATGAATTTCCCGGTCGATCGAGCCCCATGCACATCAAGATTTCCAAAAGCAAACAGAAGAAACTCAAGAAAAGAACTATAAATAAGGCGGGGACGTTTCAAAACTATAAATAAGGCGGGGACGGGGCTCCTCGATATTTTGGAAATTAAAAGTTTACCTGCTAAGTTTTCGAAAATGTTATTTTCATCACCACAAGAATTGTCAAAATTCTCAAAAACAAAATCTAGCCCGACCATGTTGCAAGCACCATCTTAGTGAACGCAATATGTATGCGCCAAATCCATTTGGAGGCATTTTAGTTATTTTTTACAAAAAAATAAACATTTTCAGAATATTATGATGTTTTTTTTTTATTTTTCTTATTTTCTAGGGTTTTCCTCTTGAGAAATCCGGGGTATTCTAATTTCTCAATGTTTACTTGTACCCATAAGTCGTTTGATAGCCGCGTGTCCTGTCTAAGCAATTTTTTCATCAAACATTGTCCACAAGACATGTTGGACACAATGGACAGTTGGACAAAAAGTATAAATCATGTGTTCTGTGCTGTTTCGAACTCACCCTCGGAACAACGTGGAACTGAACACGCCTCCGGCCCCACTCGGCCTAGGTCCTGCATGTGGAGCTACGTCTTCGACTCGCATGGATTCACTTGGGAAAAATATATAACTACTAAAAGAAAAAAAAAACTACAAATCACGTTATACATCAAGCTTAATCAAGTCTAGCTAGCAGTATGTCGCATTCATTGAGCTGGTTGAGCCTTAATGCAACCTTCTTTCACGTATCTGAGTCTAAATCGAGTGCAACACACTACAGAAGATTCCTCTCAGATATTGATGGTCACTCATTCAAAGTCATGAGATAAAGTTGATGGATCAATCTGCGGCCACATCAAAAAATTTGGAGGAAATAAATGTTATATATATATATATATATATATATATATATATAAAGGCATTGACTTAATATAAATACATATTGCCCTCAATAGTTCTTACTTTTACGATTTATGCATCGGTCTAGAGAAATCATAATAAAAGCAATGTTTAAATAAACAAGTCATATGAATAAAATAGTACATGTTAATGACAACTATAATGAAAGAGCCAAAACTGAGTTACAAACAAACTAAAACATGTAAAAGAAAGGAATTTGGAACAATTTTGGTTCAGATTATGTAAGACCCAATACAAGAGTGACATAAGTTCCTGAGTTTTCGATACCCTATAAGATTGAATACATGTAAAGAAAAAGCTTCTCTGCTGGTTGGGTCTGAACAAGCATATTTCACACCTAATATTGAAAACTTCAATTGAAAACTTCAATTATCTGCTCCTCAAATGGATTCCTTCAAAAACCTACCATTGTGTGGAGTATCAGGCTTTTGAAAACTAATTTCCAACTCAGGTGCTCGACTTGAATAGGTGCTCGACTTGAATAGTTTAATTCTCTTCGTAAAAAGACAGAAGACATGATATTTAAAACCACAAGATAACAGATGTGGGAATTCTAAACGTAAGAATCTAACGTACTCATACATGAAAGAAAAATATTTGTAGACAAGCATAAGATGTTCAACTATTTATGATGGTGGTTCATTAGCTCTGTTCTTATACATTAAATAAGTGATATATAAAAAAAAAAATTCAAACTAGCTAGCTTTATACAACACAACCCATAAATCAAGTTGATGGACTACCAATGTCTGCCATTGAACCGGTCTATCCATTCCAAGGGCTTCTGTCGGTTCTGGCTCAGGCACGGGCAGATTCAAGCACATGGTGCGAACTCTCACCCACACACTCGCACTCTCTCTTTCTATTATATAAATAACATGAATTCCTCATGTTGTGAGAAGAATCTCTCTCACACACGCAGCCCAATGTATTTTTTTTTGTTTGGGTTGTGTTAATGAGGCTGTATATATATATATATATATATATATATATATAATATAGATTGAAAATCATTTGTATATATAGAATTTACAAATTTCTCCAATCTAAGTTTAGACCGAAAATCTTCAGTCCTCAGCACATCACTCGATACAATGTATATGTACACTCATTTTCTCTTTTTGACTAGTGTACAAATAAAGCAAGTGTAAAACAAATTTAATAGCCCATGCTTGAGAAAATCGAAATAATAATAGTGCATCTATTAATTCTCCAACCAGCCACTCACCCCCAACTTCCAAAATAAAAATGCTAAATAAAATTTATCTTGACTTTAAAATAAAAAATAAAAAAAGAAAGAAAGGATTTCTAATTTCTTCCAAAAAACTTCGATCTTTTCACTCAAAATTTTTAGACTAAAAGTAAGTAAAGGAGCATCAATGTCTCAACTTGGCCCCTCCAATAGACCATGTAGATTATAAGCTAACATCAATTAGAAGTACTTCTTTTCTTCTATTTTGCTCAAGCAAACTACACTATAAAATAAAGTTGCCTGACAATTATGTGTGCTAAAATTAAAATATGAAAAAGAATACATTCTTTTTTTCCTTTTAATTTAGCAAGCCACCATCAATGGAGCCGATGCCTCCATCATATCATCGAGTTGTCACAGTCAGCCTACCAATTAAAAGTAGAAAATTTTAGAAGAAAAAAAAAAGATAAAAAGAACAACTCAACACTGTTGAAGAACACTGTTGAAGAAGAAGTAATCTAGATAGATAACTTACAAGTCATTTCTTTGCTATTGAAGTGAGAGTGTGCCAAAGACAAGAAATCATAAACAACTTTTAACAAACAAACATTAGAAAAATGCACTACATGGTTTTCTGCCTGACGTTTAAGTTCTCAGCAACTCTAATATGTATCCCAATGTAATCACTTTTATTTGTTAACACATTTGTTGTCAAATTCCAATTCTGAGGAGGCTCCCATGAGTGGATTCTTTCACATTTGTTCCCAGTTTTTCCTTTTCCAATTTCACATTTTTGGTGCAATTAACAAAAACTTTTCTGGATTATTAGGCCAACTACCTAAAATCTCATTCCATTCTCTAAGTTTATATATCGCGCTTCTACAAACCGATCATCTGTTTATAGAGATTATTATTATTATTATGCATGTAAAAAAACAAAATGTAGAAGATGGTGCACAGTACAAAATCCAACATACTTTCTATTTCTGTTAGGACACTGAATTTCTTTTGTTAGGTTAAGTAATCATCTTCAAACCTGCAATTGGTGGTAACAATCACAACCCTCATAGGGTCAAATCGCCATCAACAACAGTCACATGCATAAGAAAGCATTACTTTCATAAAGACGTTTGAAAAGGAATCACATGTCATACATTTTCGTTATATAACTTGTGATCTATTTTTCTTGAGTGACGATCAGCGCCTAAAAAAATCACACGACTTAAAAAATGTTGTGGTCAAAGCAAATGTGTAATTTTATAATCACCCCAAAAGAGATCACACGCTTTTGGTCGTTCTTATTCATTTTCACCTCATCAATGTAAAAATAAAAGAAAAACGATTCACGTTATTAGTGATGTATGAAAGAATTCTTGTGTGTCAGATAGAGTTCAAAATTAAAAGGAAAAATTAAACTAAGTTCATACAACACAAATGCTCCTCGGAATTAGTCGAAGCAAATCACAATTGCTGAGTATAGATTAAGAGAGAAAAAAAAAAGAGTTAACCCAGTTTGTTTTTTCTGACGAGTTGATGATCGACTAATTGAGATTCTGGCATTTTAAGGTCAATATTCAAGCTAGTAAATTTTAATGTCTTAGTCAAGGGTCATTTGGCAGTAGAGACACTCTCATGATTTCGTCTCAAGGAATGAATCATGTTCATGGGATAATTAAACATGAACTTACTCATTCGTTGGGACATATTCACGAGACATTGACAAAGTGTTTTTGCTGCCAAACAACCTTTCAAGTTTCAAGATGTAACTAATTAAGTCAGTAATTTTGATTTATATGTACATTGAACATTATTTTTGGCCAAACAGTGCTCCAATGCACTTGGATGCAAAAATGAGCTAGGTCTCTTGATCAAATATTATTGGTACGGATCAAGACGTTGGCTGGGTTTGACCAGACTGACTTACGGCACTGTAGCCGTCGCCGGGTTTGACGGAGCAGACTGGCTAGGAAGGCAAGCAGTACATGGGAGGACATTTGAAAGTAGTCGGCTGTCTGTTTCTTCCCCTCTTTCTCTATAATTAGCTTTGTTATAGCATGTTTAAAGGGAGTAGTTGCCCATTTGAACATTCAGATCGATTTGTATGAGCAGCTGATCCGGTTGGGCAATTGCAGCGAATCGGATCTCAACTCTTCAATCGCACTAGTATCGGTTGCCGGCAACGATTATGGAACTTGCTTTACTAGAAATGGCAAACCGGAGGTTTGTATTCACCGCGCACTCGAGTCGAGTCTTCTTGTGATTGGGTTCGAATCAAAGTCCTCAATTCTATGCAAACCTTATTCGATTAGGAACTTCACTTCAACAACACTTTCGTAATTGATCATCCTTTCCGTGAATGATGAGCGCCATGGCAGAGTGTAAAAAGCCTGGTAGAGTCGGTGGTCAACCAGACGGCGATGAACCTAAAAAAGATCCTAGGATTCGGGGTGCAGAAGGTGGCGGTGATGGGGCTGCCGCCGGTGGGCTGCATCCCCCTGAGAACGGCCAACACATCCTACGCTCGCTGCGATGCCTCCGGCAACAAGCTTGCTGTCTATCACAATAGCCTGCTGCAGAAGGCCGTTGACACCGTCAAGGTGCCCTCAGCCGCCCATCCGCCATCGCCATCCTCAATCTCTACGCTCCCTTCACCTCCACGCTACAAGGTCCGCATCCTTTCCCCTTCTCACTCTGTCTTTCTGATCTGTTGATTATACAAAATTTAACAACTGAGCATTAATGGTGGTCACTTTGATTTTGGGGTTTTCTTCACGTTACAAACTCAAAGACCCATTGAGGCATTGCTGCTGGGGAGTTGCTGTGGCAGCATTAGAACAGTTCTATTTGCAATGTAAAGACCAGTTGTCAGTTTGGTTTTTGTGGGTTAGTTTGGTTTTTGTGAGTGCTACTTACTTGAACTGTATACCGTGGGCACCTGACACTTGCTGCCTGCTACTCAGGTTTCAAAAGAGTTTTAGATCCTGAAAGGAGAAAAGGACGTGGGGCTTGGCGCTTCTTTTTCGGTTCCCAACCACAGTAAATAAACATACAAAATTAAACAACTACCTAGTGGAAAAAATTTAAGGCAAAAAAGTTAAATTTTTATGATCGAAGAGTCAAATTTTTAAGAAATGAATTAACTATCATAAACCCAACTACAGATCGTAGGAAGCAAAAACTACCAGCGCTCGTTCTCACGCTTTACAAGAAGCAGAGAAAAGGGGTTGAAGAGATGACTGAAGACAGGTTTAATGGGTTTGATGAACGGGCGCACCAGTGGCTGAACTACCCACCAACACATATATCTAAAGGGACATTCTATTGGGGCATGCCATCTTCCTGCGTAAGTTTCAAGGGTTAGTGCATGTAGACTTAGAAACAAACAGCTCTGTTGTCAATATCAGAGCGTATCTACTTGTATGGCAAGAAACATATCATATTAACTTAACCCCCGATCGGTACAAGATATATATTGCCATGGAATATTTAAATATCCCCACTTGGGTGCCAAGTTGAGGAACTTTAATCACTGTTATCGAGCTTTCTTATTGTCTTCCATTAAAAGAATTTGCAATTGAAGATCATCTTCATCACAGAAAAAGAAGGCCGGTTGATGCATTTTTTTTGTTTACTTTTAATGAATAGAATGACAACGACCATGAATCTTGAATCTCAATTACTTTTAACTTACTAATAGTTAATCTAAGCTACATCTTATATTTTGCTTAACTTATGAAGTAAAAATTAGCCGTCATTCCCGATATGGAACAGCAGCGTGATTCGTTGCATCTTTTGGCTGCCAACCGGGACAATCTGCTGTGAGAAGATTCTATATATATATATATATTGAGTCTCAACGAAAACGACCTGGCCTGAGCTGTTGCTACTTGCTAGTAATTTCAGGAGGAAAAGGTTGGTGTAATTCCATTAATTTATGCCGCTTTTGTTATGCGCAGGTCACTGCTTTGTGTTCATCGTCGCTCTCAATTCCTACCGTCATTTCTAGTTGTGGTCGTTTTCTTTCTTCATTAAAACAGCAAAGAGTCAAAGTGGGTGTTGCACCGGCTAAAAGTGGATTTTACGGTGGGACCAAAGAGCTTACTATACTTTGAAATTTTTTTACTGGAATGAAATTTTCGTTCAATTAGTTTGGGAGTCCCACCTGCCCGATGGACCAACGAAGGTGAAAATTTCACGGCAAAGATTTGTCTCGACGCGTTTGCTGACTTGGAGAAGTTATCCGGAGAGCATGCTTTCAACATGAACAACTTCCCCAAACAACACTGAGAAAAAGAAGCTCGCCCCCTACAAATCCACTCACCCACAAAGAGAATCAAGTTATATAAATAAAAGGATGGTGGCCTAAGCCCCAAGCAGCCTTTGTCCGGAAGTTATATATATATATATATATATATATATACCACAAATGTGATAAAAGTCTCAGGCCCGCTACTGCCGAGAAAGCCGTTTATATGAGGAGTGGGTGTTCCACCTACTTGCAAAAATTGTTTCGTGGCGTTAAATAATATTAAGATTGGGCATTGGACCGGGGTCAGCCAGACGGGCTCCATTTGGCTCGTTTTATTTTTTTTAATATTATTTTTATTTAATAATGATATACATTTTATGATTAAAAAATTAAAAATATATAAATACTTTATATTTGAAAGCTTTATTTTACATTTAAATTTTTTTTTATTTTAATCAAAAAGGGCTTGGGCTTGGATGTCAGATATCGAGCGGGGCAGGAACTTCAAGTATGGGGCCGGCCTGGGCCCGACTCTTATCTGGTCGGCCCGATGCCAAGGCCTAAATAATGAGGCCATGTTTGGTTTTTTAGGAGCGGCAAATGCATTTTCTAGGTGTGAACATGAATCTTTGTTACCTTGAAAAGTAGAAAGGATGGAGAAAGGAGTAGAAGATAGCTCCGCCTCTCAAACAGGCGGCATGATGAAATACTACTGTTCATGCTCACCTGAAATCCTTGTTCAACTATGTTTGGCAGTGTTTCAAAATTTCAACTTTCTTCATCCAATAAAGTTAAAAGAAAAGCATGAGATATTAACATGTTTAGTTAGCAGTGAGCACTTCTGCTTCGTTAATTATAAAAAATCTACGTAAGTGGGCCCAAAACATGGGCTTATAACAAAGATTTGGTGGTGTTTTGGTCATATTTCGAGCGTGCATTTATATATATATATATATATATATAGATGTAATTTTTATGCAAAATTACATTGGACGAATTTTAAATCTTTGAAAAACCAGACAGTTCCAGTCCTGGCGCCTCTTCTGAGGCCAACGAAATCCTAAACTAAGAAATTTGACCGACCACCGTTTTGCTTTCCACCACTGTTGACCTCTTTTCTTATTTTCAATTCTAGAATTTCTTTTGTTCTGCCGCCTTCCAAAAACTTAAAAACCCTTAGAATTACAGATTGGCTCTAGGATCCACAATCTAGACTCCCAATGTACATGGAAATTTCAAGTAATTAAACATGCCATGCCTTTTATTAAATACTAGTCGTACATTAAGTATTCCAAGCACAAGCGTCAAGATCTCACCTTCACTAAGAATTTTGAAAAGGAATTTTAGTTCACAAACTATAGTTCGTAATTGTATTAAATTCTTACATTAACATAATTTCCTTTCCCTGAAATCTAAATTGAATTTTTCTTGGTTTTCGAAAATAAAAATGCCACATATTGAAAGCGTTAGTAGAGAAAGAAATTTTAGGTTGAATAACTGTAACTTTTAAGGGATACCCAAAACTGTGTGAGCAATTGCCCACACAATGTCTTGGTCACTGGTTGAGAGACCCGGCATCCTGATTTGACTAGCAGTATTTACAGTACAAAAAAATTAACAGGAAGGCCCCTTAGACTCGGGCGCCATTCAAGACTCTAAGAGAGATCAGTACTTTCCATTGTTTGATATTTACTCATCCTAAGAAATTGGGAGTCGATCTCAAGCGAAGAAGACGTCTTATTAAACTAATAATTTTCAAAACCTAATCAGCCATTGTCAATTTCTTGCTTACGAGTTTGATATCAGATTTCCTGCTATCTTAGTTGGCGATCGCTGGCCAACTTCTCTTTTTCATGGAATAAAATTAGAGGGCTCAATTCAGCATGTAGGAAAAGAAGAGGTACCATCATATATATATATATAAACTGCGATGTTCAAGACTACAATGTATGAATTGTTCGATTTTTTTATTTCTTAATCTTAAGATGATAAAGGGCATTTTAGGCATGCTGCAAATTTGAATATTCATATCTTTTTTCATTCTTTACTCAAGCGATCTAGTCCATTCATCAGAACTCACGCAATGAAGGATGGACAATAGTAATATTACGTCTGTACTTTTTATATAGTAGTTGTTTCCAATTGCAATCTACTTGAGTTTTCTTATTTTTTGCCTTTTATTCTACAGTTTTTTATGGGAAATTATTGAGTGGAGATCAACATTTCAACTATTACATGAATGCACCATGTAAAATGTTGCTTAATGAACAGAAATTCTTGGCTATCAATGCATTGACTTTTAATGATATGGTATCTCAAAGGATTTAAAAACACAAAAGGAGAGATGAATGCACCATGTAAAATGTTGCTTAATGAACCCAAATTCTTGGCTATCAATGCATTGACTTTTAATGATATGGTATCTCAAAGCGTTTTTTGGATTTAAAAACACAAAAGGAGAGATTGGTTGGCAGGTTTTACAAGGGGCATAGCGTAGCTGGTTGAGTTAGGGGTCTGTACTAAGGTAGGTCTCTAGTTCGATTTTCGTGAGCGTTATGTTCCTGTGTCTTAAAGCGGTAGGGCGCGACATTTAAGCTGAATGGTGCACCGTTGCTATCGCTGACACCGACGCAGCTCATGACTCCAGAGACAGAAGGAATGGGGGACGTTCGAGCCTTTTTCAGGGGGTAAAATTAATACCCTTGCTCACCCAAAAATTATGGTGGGGCCAAAATTAAAACTGGAACTCTATAATTCAAATTAGTTAAAACATGGCTATGAATGCATTGACTTTTAAAAAACGTTTTTTTGGATTTGGAAACACAAAAGGAGAGATTGGTTGGTAGGTATTTAATTATGCTGGGGCCAAAATTATAACTGGAGCTCTAAAATTAGGTTGCATGAGCGATCTTTTGTTGCACGAACGCCGGTATGGGAAAGAAAAAAAGAAAGGGACGGCATTGGAGTTGCAGAATCCCTCCTATCGTCCCCTTTCCTACTGATTTCCTCACTGTCGCAGTGAGAGGGAAACCGAGAAGGACACCATTAAAGCTGGGAGGTCGTCTTCCTCACGAGGAGATGCTGCAAAACGGGAGCAGCAGAGGAGGAGGTGGCGGCTGAGAGCGACAGATGGTCGGTAGGCACAGCACCAGAAGACGCAAACACTGGATCTCGCGGGGGAAACAGAGGTTTCTCTCTGGTTTTTGGGTTGTTGAAGATGCGGGAAGTTCCACCGTCGGCCGGACGGTGGGCAGTCGGTCGAACGGCGGCGGCGGAAGGCGACAGGCGGATGGTGGCGCGGCAGCGTGGAACTGAACGACGGATCTCGCGGGCGAAGGAGAAGGGTTCCACTGGGTTGGGTGTGAAAAAAATCGGTGAGGCCGCCACCCACCGTCGGTCGAGCGAGACGAAGAGGGAGGCATCGTTAGGAGAGAGAAAAAGAGGCGTGAAATGAGAGAAAAACGAGGCCATATTTATAACAAAGTTGGAAAATTTCAAAACAGATCCACTAATTAGAAAAATATTCGATAAACTGTTACCATCTTTATAAATTCATTCTGCAACCTTTTTGCTTAAAACTTATTTAAAAAGAGGCTTACAAGGGTTATTTTCAGCAATAACTAGAGTTTTCATTCGAAATTGCCAAGTAGTGCCCTCCGGATTCTTGAAAATTTCCAAAAGGGGGTTTTTACAAATTAAAAACGAAATGTGTGTTCTATTGCTCTTTGATGGCCTTTGTTGTGTTTAAAATTTCAAAAAAATGATTCTGAAATTAACTTCGAAACAATTAGAGGAGGAAAGTCACGTTTTGAGAATTTAAATATAAATTTTATTGTTTTCAAATAATGATTATAATATTACTATTTGAGGTTTCTAAGCGTGATGTGTTTTGCCTTATTGCCATTAAATTAAGATTTAAAATGGCTAAATTATTTTGTTTGGGAAACCGAGCCTGAAGGCGGTTTCTGTGAGAGGTACTAGACGATGTCTAGTGATGAGAAACCCTCATATATGAAATTCGAAGGTGAAACGTGGACTGTGTGCAATGGTTTATGCAAGTGCGAGCTTTTTGTTTTTGCCCAGTGTTTGGTTTCGTCCCAGGAGGTAGTGGTGCGCCTTAGTTCACTGTTGACGGACACTCCTCTGTCTGTACTAGAGTGTCCACAGGGTATTGAGCTGCACAAGGGCTCGGTGTATTGCTGCTGTGTTGGGAGAGAAACATCTCCTGGTCCCTCAAACTGGGTTCTTAGAGGGGCCATGCTACTGCAGCGGCGATCTGGGATATCTTAGGAGGCTTTACTTCAAGTACCCTCGATCTGTTGGATCGCCTGGTGAAGATATGTTCTGTTCTGCCCGTGAGTTGTGTCCACGGGGGTTTCTGTTGCTCAACACGATGACCATGACATTGTCAGAGAACCACAGTTGGAAGCCTACGAAAATTTGGAGGTTGTGCATACCTCGTTTTGTTTCTGTTAATGAGTCGTAACTGTAATATGTGTTATGATTTGGGGACATTTGTTTTGTAAAAATCAAATATTATTTTGTTGGGTCATGTTTCATTCATGGCTAGATTTTTTTTATACTCAGAGGAATTCTGACCATTCTTTCTATCTCTACAGGTAGTCTTTGATAGATTATGGTTCATGGAGTGACGACCTCAGTCTTGTGATGGACGGGTATTGGTATTCTGGACACTGCGTCGGTTTTGGGATTTGTGATCATTTTATTATTTGGGTCCAAGTGTTTTATTTTGATACAATGCATTTGTTTATGTTTTTGGTCACGACTCAATATTCCTTCCGCAATTATTTATATTAAAGAAAGAAGGAAATTTTTGGTGTCAAAAAAATTGAGTCGTGACACGGGGACATATCGATGCCCAACCACATAACCATTTACCTTCGTCCACCAAAGGTGGTGGTATGCACCGGCCTGTGCAGACTCTTGTGCATGATATGTACCTCAAGGAGTAAGCTGGGGGCAACACATGTCATGTACTACAGGCCGTGCAGGGCACCAGCTTGGTGCACATAATTGAGTGTCCACCCCTTAAAAAAAAAAAAAAAGAAGAAACACAGATATCTAGATTATTTTATTATTATTATTTTTTAAATTAGCCAACCAGCAGCATCTCTCCTCAACATGGAATTTATCAAAATTCTAAGGTACAGATTTTATTTTATATTTAGTACAACTCTAGCTAGTCCAACTCATGAATGGGTGCTCTAATTACGAGGACATTGACAGGATTTTCTAGAAATCTGAAATTCCTTGACCTAGATTTTTGAAGTCTCATGGAATGTAATAACATTAGATTTATGAGTTTTTGAACCATGGTATACAATTACATAGTGAAACTTGTTGAGAAAAACATAAAAAATTGACATACTACATGTCCATGCAAGAGAGAGAGAGAGTTTAAACTAAAAGGAAGAGTTGGCCCACAAAAATCGAACAGAAGATGCACCTCATCTCATACTATGCTAGCTGTAACACCAGCCATGGATCAAGGTAAATGTGGTCTCTCTCTCTCTCTTTCTCACAGTGGGAAACCCATTTTTTATGTGAGGCATGAGAGATTCAACGCAACTTACATTAATTATTGAAAAGTGCACGTTCCCCCTCTTAATTGATACTAGGGTTTTATTTACGTCTTCCTCTTGGTCCCAAGAGTGATTAACATGTCCTGCTCAAGAAGAAAAATTGACAAGATTTTCTATGCTTTGATACAAAACAAGCATGCAATAAGAAGCTGGAATTCTAAGGCAAGCTTAAAAGGTTTATGTGCTGCTTTCAGAATAGATTGAAGACGTGCCCCTGTCGTTAAAGTCAAAGTGTGCCCTTCACATGGAACCTTCTTAATCATCCTGTTTGACAACTATATATCGTCTGGATAGTTGCTAGTGAGTGAAAATTAAGCTATTAGACCAACCTTAAGGAAACTAAGCTAAACAATCCATTTCTTCTATTTGATTATTGTGTATTGCAGTTGTTAAATTAGTATCTTGGCTAAACAGATACATATGGCCCTGTAATATGTCATATAAGGCAGGTAAAAAGCTTTCAAGTTGTTTAATGACGTAAGCAAAAGATACACCCTAGTTTGTAATATTTCATTTTTGGGCTTCATAGCCTCTCTGATCCAAGGGTAATCTAAAGTATTCCACATTACGTGAGACAAATGGTATAAACAAATAGGAGTCTCAAACGTGCTATGGAAGACTTGACTCCAAACCATGGAACTGAGATCCACAGGGATGAACATCTAAAATCAAAGAAGGAAGCGGGGTCTGATCTTAAATTGATGAATCTCAAATCTTTGATGATCATAGATTAAAGGTAATCAAATGCCCCTAAGTCATGTCAAGCCTTGTTAATACAAGTGCATGTTACAGATGATGAAACAAAATGACAAGGGACTACAAACTAAAGTTCATGCTGTAGTTCTTATGAGAACTTGGCCAAAAGGACCATTAGGGGACTTATGCTGAGTTTGTGTTGTATTAATGCCCACTTTAAAAAGTTTAGTCTTATAATTAAGGTTGTAAAAAAAATCTTAGACAACTTGCAATAGATTAGCTAAGTGATTGGCGGTCCTAGTTCCTAGTATTTTTTTTCTTGAGCTGGAACTAAAAGTCTCAAATTGCTAAGGGAAGAGTTGGGATCCACCAAACCAGGGTGCAAGCCAGTATGAGAGGGTGCGATGTCATTACATGTGCTCTATTGTATATTGATTTGAGTGCTTTCCCTTGAGCTAAACTGATGCTTAATATTTTGGCATCAAACTAGCTAGCATCATAAAGATTCTCAGATCCAATCATTGTCACAAAAAATGCCGTTTTTTTTTAAAAACGCGTATTTAACGCCAAAAACAGTTCTGCCGTATAATACCCGTACTATTCTCGTTTTTTTTAAAAAAATATCAAAAAACAAAAAACACGTATAATACCCGTATTATACATTATTTTTCCGTTTTTTGCCATTATTTTCCCGTTTTTGCCGTTTTTTATTAATTATTATTTTTTATAATTTTTAAGATGTATTAAATGTTTAAATTTTTTAAAAAATTTGCCGAACTTTTCTCGTTTTATTCTCGATATATAAAACTTTGCCGTATTATACCCGTTTTTTTTTCTCGCCGTTTAATACCCATCTCCGTCAATGGATCCAATCATCCAATTTAAATAAGTTGTAACGTTGGGTCTAAAGTAGCATATCAACCTAATCCCTACCGTGTAACTCGCACTTTATCAAGAGTGGGAGCATTCAACACGAATTATCAGCTAACTAGGAAGTTAACTGCAATATTGAATTGTTGGTCCATTTTGACATTAATCAGCTACTTTCTGGATTTATGCAGCCGTCTGTTTTGTTACATTTGCTGTTGTCTTCATCTAACTGGAGCTGAAACCCGTTAAAGAACGTTGGGGGACGTCTTTGTTTCTATTTGCAATGTAAGAACTAGTCTCCTTATCTCCTGCCCTCATAGTCTAAGTGTACACTCGTCCCAATATAATTACTTGCTGCTTTGAGGGATGTAGCAGTTAGTTTGTCTCTTGTGGGTGGTATTCTTTGGACTACCACCAAAAATGGTGGGTGATTGATGTTTACTTGTTAATGCAACCATACATGCACTTTTAAATAATTGGAACCCGACCACTGTAAATAAACATACAAAATTAAACACCTACCAAGTGGAAAAAATTTAAGGCAAAAAAGTTAAATTTTTATGATCGAAGAGTCAAATTTTTAAGAAATGAATTAACTATCATAAACCCAACTACAGATCGTACGAAGCAAAAACTACCAGCGCTCGTTCTCACGCTTTACAAGAAGCAGAGAAAAGGGGTTGAAGAGATGACTGAAGACAGGTTTAATGGGTTTGATGAACGGGCGCACCAGTGGTTGAACTGCCCACCAACACATATATCTAAAGGGACATTCTATTGGGGCATGCCATCTTCCTGCGTAAGTTTCAAGGGTTAGTGCATGTAGACTTAGAAACAAACAGCTCTGTTGTCAATATCAGAGCGTATCTACTTGTATGGCAAGAAACATATCATATTAACTTAACCCCCGATCGGTACAAGATATATATTGCCATGGAATATTTAAGAATCACCACTTGGGTGCCAAGTTGAGGACCCTTAATCACTGTTATCGAGCTTTCTTATTGTCTTCCATTAAAAGACTTTGCAATTGAAGATCATCTTCATTACAGGAAAAAAAAGGGCGGTTGATGCAGTTTTTTTGTTTACTTTTAGTGTTTTATTTAGGTGTGGGAAACTGCTTTCGGCACAAAACCTTCAGAACTACACCCTTATGCTTTTAAGGTTCTACCGTTCTGGTTTGCTTTGGGGCCTGAATGGACCTTGGGTATATCCTTCAAATTGAGTATTATGTTTGTCATAGTTTGTAGCCCGAATGAAATAACACACCAAAGAATGACAGCGACCATGAAACTTCAATGTCAGTCCGTTGCTCTGTGCCCCTTGAAGTTTATTTACTTTTAACTTACTAATAGTTAATCTAAGCTACCTTTTATATTTTGCTGAACTTATAAAGTAAAAATTAGCCGAGTCATTCCAGATATGGAATGGCAGCGTGATTCGTTGCATCTTTTGACTGCCAACCTGGATATGAAAAGCAATGGGGTAGCCACATGTAGACCAGGGTGGGCAGTTGCCCACTGCAGTTTTTAAAAATTTATTTACTTTTACATTGAAAAATTTAATATTTATTTTTATACATATACAGGTGCCCTCCAAATATGAATGTTTCTAAACATGTGCCCATTCAACTAATTTTTCTGACTCCGCCACGGGTGAAAAGATTCTATATATTGAGTCTCAACGAAAGCGACTTAGCCTGAGCTGTAGCTAGTAATTTCAGGAGGAAAAGGTTGGTATAATTCCATTAATTTATGCCGTTCTTGTTCTACGCAGTCACTACTTTGTGTTCATCGTCGCTCGCAATTCCTACCGTCATTTCTAGTTGTGGTCGTTTTCTTGCTGCATTAAAACAGCAAAGAGTCAAAGTGGGTGTTGCACCGGTTAAAGTGGATTTTACGGTGGGACCAAAAAGCTTACTATACTTCGAAAAACTGGAACTTTTTTACTCGAATGAAATTTTAGTTCAATTAATTTGAGAGTCCCCACCTGCCCAATGGACCAAGGAAAGTGAAAATTTCACGTCAAAGATTTGTCTCGATGCGTTTGGTGATGCAGAGAAGTTATTGAGAGAGCATACCAGGTCGGGCCTGGGCTTGGATGTCGGGTATTGGGCCAGGACTCAATTTTCAGGTATCACGCCGGCCTGGGCCCGACTCTTATTGGGTCGGCCCGATGCCCAGGCCTAAATGACATGGCCATAAGCAGAGTTAATACCTTAAAGGATGGAGAAAGGAGTAGAGACAAGCTTCGCCTCTCAAACAGGCGGCATGATCAAATACTCTTTCTGTTCACTTGAAATCCTTGTTCAGTTATATGTGACAACCCTTATTTCAAAATTTCAACTTTCTTCATCCAATAAAGTTAAAATAAAAGCGTGAGATATTAACTAGTTAGGCTCCATGTTTAGTTAGCACTTCTGCTTCATTAATTCTAAAAAATCTACGTAAATGGGCTCAAAACGTGAGCTTATAACAAAGATTTGGTGGTGTTTTGGTCATATTTCGAGCCTGCATTTATATATATATATATATAGATCAAGGTAATTTTACCCTCCAAAAAAGTTGGACACTTTGAACATTTTACTATGAATTTTTTGTTCACGATATATTTACTGTTCCAAATTTTTATCTGCCATGGGAAAACTGAGAGCTATGGAGTTACAAGGGTTGAAATTTGACCGACCACCGTTTTGCTTTCCACCAGTGTTGACCTCTTTTCTTAGTTTTAATTCTAGAATTTCTTTTGTTCTGCCGCCTTCCATCTTCACGATCCATCCAAAAACTTAAAAACCATTAATTTTACAGATTGGCTCTAGAATCCACAGTCTAGACTCCCAATGTACATGGGAATTTCAAGTAATTAAAACATGCCATACCTTTTATTAAATACTAGTCGTACATTAAGTATTCCAAGCACAAGTATCAAGGTCTCATCTTCACTAAGAATTTTGAGAAGGAATTTTAGTTCACAAACTATAGTTCGCAATTGCATTAAATTCTTACATTAATATAATTTTGTTTCCATGAAATCCAAATTGGATTTTTCTTGGTTTTCGAAAATAAAAATGCCACATGTTGAAAGCATTAGTACTTTGAAGGGATACCCAAGACTGTGTTAGCAATTGCCCACACAAGCCCACATGTATCTCAGCCATTGGTTCAGAGGCCCGGCAGTATAAAAAATTAACAGGAAGGCCCCTTAGACTCGGGCGCCATGCAAGACTCTAAGAGAGATCAGTACTTTCCATTGTTTGATATTTACTCATCCTAAGAAATTGGGAGTCCATCTCAAGCGAAGAAGACGTCTTATTAAACTAATAATTTTCAAAACCTAATCAGCCATTGTCAATTTCTTGCTTACGAGTTTGATATCAGATTTCCTGCTGTCTTAGTTGGCGATCGCTGGCCAACTTCTCTTTTTCATGGAATAAAATTATAGGGCTCAATTCAGCTTGTAGGAAAAGAAGAGGTATCATATATATATATATATATAATCCTTTTTCATTCCTTACTCAAGTGATCTAGTCCATCCATCAGATCTCACGCAATAGAGGATGGACACTAGTCTATTACGTCTATACTTTTTATATAGCAGTTGTTTCCAATTGCAAGCTACTTGAGATTTCTTCTTTTTTGCCTTTTATTCTATAGTTTTTTATGGCAAATTATTGAGTGGAGATCAACCTTTGAACTGTCATATGAATCCATCATGTGTAAAAGGTTGCTTAATGACCCAAAATCATGGCTTTGAATGCATTGACTTTTAATTATATGGCAACGTTTTTTTGATTAGGAAACACAAAAGGAGAGATTGCTTGGCAGGTTTTGAATTATGCTGGGGCCAAAATTATAACTCGAGCTCTATAATTCAAATTACGTTGCTTAATGAACCAAATACATGGCTATGAATGCACTGAGGGGCGGAGGGAGGGGGGCTGCCCGGCCCATGGCCAGGGTGAGCTTAGAATTTTTTTTTATATGTAAAAAATCAAATTTTTTTAGTTTGGCCCAACCCATCGTTCCTCTTGGCCCTACCGTCGCTCCTCTTGGCCCGACCCGCGGATGGTTTGACCCGCCCCTCAACAAAATCCTGGCTTCGCCCCTGAATGCACTGACTTTTAATTATATGCTATCTTAAAACGTTTTTTTATTAGGAAACACAAAAGGAGAGATTGGTTGGCAGGTTTTGAAGGTTTTGAATTATGGTGGGGCCAAAATTATAAGTCGAGCTCTATAATTCAATTAGGCTGCATGGGCGACCATTTGTTGCACGAACACCGCTTTGAGAAGCATTTAATTAGGTATCTACCAAGGATGAGAAAAAAAGCGTGTCCTCTCTATCCACACTATTAGTATAACAATTAAAGATGAGAAGACTCTTCCATACATGGTCGACCAGTTGTGAAATTTTTATGATCAACTAATTTTTTCTCATTACCAGATTAGGTTGACTGTTGCCAAGTTGTTGAAGGTAAACTATATATATATATATATATATATATATATATATATATATATATATGCTGAATAATCGCTTTTTAGAATCATTCAACCATTTACTCAAGGGCTGATAGGAGATAAAGGAGCTAAGCCCAATGGAATCTTTCTCATTCTCCCCCTGATCAGCACAAACTTTTCAATATATATGTTCCATCATACTAACGCAACTTCCATATTAAGAAACTCACAAGGCTGTTCTAAAATGGGTTTTATTAGATCGTTAAGTAAGACTTTATAACTTGCATGTTTTGAGAAATTTCAATTTTTTAGTGTCTTGATTCATATGAAATCCAATCTGTACATCCAGACAACCGGTTATCATAATATATTTTCTAAGATTTCAACCAAGGAATCTGGATGGCCTTTTCTTAAGTAACTTAAGGTTGAAATATGCGATGCCGTCTCTCTCTCGATTAGATGAAAATGAGAAATCTTCTATCGTTGGTCTGCGCTTCATTAATGCGCGTTCGATCGGCTAGCTGCTTAAAGATCAGTGTCTGGAAACTTGTACCATTTAAATTCCGAACAGAAAGCCACAAGGATCAAGAAAAAGAACATCTATATGAATTTATTCAGCCATGCATTTGCAGCCCCAAACAATAACTCCAATCTTTTTTCCCACTTCTTTTTCTTTTTGAAACAAAACTTTATATCCTTCAGTTTAAAGACACGCTTTGAAGTTTAAAACCATACATGATCTACACAGGCAGTAGCTTTGCACATATTTTTTTCACTCTATCGAAACACCAAGAGCGATAGTATAATGGAAGAAAGCTAAATACCAAGGGACCTTTCCACGTTCATGAGATTCTTTCTGATCATGAACCCGTTCATGGAGGAAGGACCCATACAACACTGCATCTGATGAATGAGTGGATCTCTAATGAGTTGACGGCTCGCTTCTCTTCTTCACCTTCACCATTAGGCCATGCTTCATGGACATAATGACAGAAGGCTTGGGCACAATTGGGTGGCTCTCTATGACCTTGATTTCAAAGTTGAGCAGAACCTGAGCCGCTGCGTATTTCATCTGCACAAACGCCATCTCCTTCCCCACGCACGTCCTCGGTCCGCCATTAAAGGCCAGAAACCTGAAGTCGCTAATTTGCTGCTTCTTGAGCCTACCATCTTCGTCGAGCCACCTCTCCGGGACGAACTCCAAGCAGTCCTTCCCCCACACCCACTCCATCCTCCCCACCGAGTAGATGACGTAGAGAATCTTCACGCCCGGCTTCACCACGTCGCCGCTGGGGAGGACGTCCTCCTTGAGGACGCTCTTGTGCCCAATGGGGACGGAAGGGTAGAGCCTCAGGCTCTCGCAGAGGGCAGCTTGGAGGTACACCATTTTCTGGAGGTCCTCGTGGGTGAAGGACTGTTCGCCTTCTTTCTTGTCGCGGACAATCGTGGCGAGCTCCTCCAGGAGCCTGGCCTCGATGTCGGGGTGCTTGGACAGGAGCCAGAAGAACCAGCTGAGCGCGACGCCGGAGGTGTCCCTTCCGGCGATGAGGAAGTTGACGCAGGTGTCTCGGAGAAACTTCGAGTCGCCCTCCGACATGGCCATGTAATTGGAGAGCAAGTCATCGCCGACGACTGGACTGGCGCCGGAGCCGGCGGCGCGCTGGGAGTCGAGCAACGCCTTCCTCTGGGCGAGCTGGTCATCGACGAAGTTCTCGACGACGGCCATGGACTTGGCGAACTGGCGCTCCTTGCCGAGCTTGAGGAAGCGGAGGAGGCGCCACCAGTTTTCAGGGAGGGCGTGGCGGAAGAGGATGGACTCCATGGCGTCGTCGATGGCTTTCGCGAAGGGAACGGTGGGAAGGCCGACGGAAAGGCAGCCGGGGTTGTTCCCAAACACCGCGGTGCATGTGCTGTCGAAGGTGAACCTGAGGAACACGTCCTGGAGGTTGATGGTCTCGCCGGACTGGGCGGCGTGGTTGAGGAGCGGGACCAGCTTGTGGCGGACCATGTCGTCGGAGGTCCGGCCGACAAACTGCCGGAAGGGTTTGCCATGGACGAGGGTGCTAGCCACCTTCCGCTGGGCCTTCCAGGCGTCGGCGTCGGAGTTGAAGATGCCGTGGCCCATCAAGTCGCGGAAGATGTCGTCGAACTCCTCGCCTTTTGGGTAGTTGCCGAAGTTGGTCTTGAGCATGTACTCGATGTTTCTCGGATCACTGGTAACCAAGTACTCCATGCCGCTGAACCAGGGGCCTCTGAAATACAAGGTTCCGCCGGTGATGCTGAGCCCCTTGGTGGTCCACTCGTAGAGGTCGTGGATGTTCAAGAGCGCAGCCGGCAGCATGCCCACCAGAGGCCAGTCGACGACCAGCTCGTCTCGTTGCTTTCGGTACGTGTGTATGAGGTAGAGGCAGACCGCGGCCACAATCGCCTCCGGCCACCGGAAGTTAGACAAGAGCTCCATCAGCCGCGGCAGCAACTGCGTGTCCGCCGCCGGCCACCACGATGTCAAGATCTCTGACCCCATCATCTCTCTAAAGCCAAGGGTGGGAGCAGAGGGGATAGTGAGGCGTGGTAAAGTTGGGGAAACTAGAGTGGTATAAATAGAAGGGAGTGATTTGATTATGGGGGGAAGATATAAGAAGACTTGCTAGGGAAGGAAGGGGTTATATTTTAGATATAACGGCTCAGCTAACCCCCGTTGGGGCGAGGGAGGGGATGGCTAACAACCCATTTGACTCTCATTAAGGGCAGACGCAGTTGGTTGTGCTCGCCACCAGTTTTACTGCCGCTCCCCGTAGCACCCAACCTCAACTATAAGCACCAATATCAACTATAATTCTATGGACACCTTTCCCTAGGAGCCTGCCTTGGTTGGCTATAATATCAAAATATGAAGCCACGTTTCATAATATGTTGAACTCATATATATATATATATATATATATATATATATATATATCAGCCGAATAAAACGAGAAAATATATTTTCTTTTTTTTTTTTGTAAAAACATTACTACCCACACAAAACCTCACCATTTAAATCTCGCAAAGGATATTTACCGTGATGAAATATGATCTCTTTTTAGGTTAGGTATGCTGTCATTTTTATTTAAAAAGAATAATTTCGCTCAGAGGCTTACAATTTACTTATAATTCAAAAAACCGATTGTATTTTGCTGTCACGCTTCTTGTAATGTCTATCAAATAAAGATTTGAAAATGCCCTTCCATTAACAAGAAAAAATAGTAGATAAAATGCCAAAAACGTGATTGAGAGAGGGACGGCAATGTTGAAAGAGGTTGCAGCTAATGTTTTGTTATTTATCAAGTTAATGGCATTTCACAGCTTCAAGCTTTTATTTAATAGTTCTCTAGTTAAGCCTTTATATAAAAAAAAAAAACCACAAAAATATGGTGTTCTTTTCAAATTGTTAACAAAATAGGCTTGAAATTAAAAAGAAAACATCGTTGTCATATATATGCACATTTTCTTCTATATGTTTTTTCCACGATGTGGGAATTAGAATTAATTCCTGTTGATATACTTTTATCCACATGGGAAAGAAAGAAACACCTGTACACGCCTTTATATGCTACAGGATTGTACATTTTACTTGAGACCTCTATTTGGCAGTTAGAAACAAGAAAGAGGCTCTTTCTGAAGAATCAAAATAAGCGTTTTCAGAATTATGGAGAAAAAATGAGGCGCTTAAGTAAAAATTTCCAAATCCTTTCCATTTTTGATCTGGTTTGGTGCCGGTCGTGCACCTATTTACTCTCCCTCCGCCTGTCACTGACGTGCAGAATCTCCCCAAATATAAAGTTTGTTGAAAATCAGTACCTCCTTCATCTAACAGAATAACACGGTACCGTAGAATCACCGGCGGCGAAATGCTTTTCCGGCCGGCGTATCCATCAATTCATTCTTCGTTTACCGCTCCGATTTCTCCACTGTGCATGGCCGTCTCGGTCCAAAAGTGGCTCACAGGTGGCTTTAAATGACTAAAATGCCCTTTATGAGATCGAGTTGTTGCGTGCACACCCTTATGCAGCACGCATAAGGGTATTTTTTTAATTTATTTTTTGTGAATTAATGTCCATTTTAAACTTTTTCGTAAACAATTTTTACCTTTTTAGTTTTATTTTTTTTTACTTTAATTAGGGTCATTTAGGTAATTTCACACTGACGTGCATAATTTTCCGTGCGTAGTGTATATATAAACCATTTCTATAGCTCATAGCCCTTAGAGTTAAAAAAAAAAAAATTTGGGTAGTGATTACAAAAAGCGCTGAGACGAGAGGTGTTTCTAAATGAGATGAAGGTGATTATTTTTGTTCGGAACTTTTACTCTTGTTAAAAAATTAACTTTTTTTTTATTCTTCCAACTTTGTATTTGTATGGGGAGTTCTTTCTTGTCGCTTGTATTAGGTTCAAGGGTATTTTGATCTTTTGATGGGGTACCCATAGGTTTTCGGGTGAGCAAGAGGGTCATCCCACCGCTCGAAGCGAGGCTCGAAAGCCCTCCCTCCCCCCATTCTTGGGGCCTCTTAGGGTCCTGAGCTGCTTTGATGTAACAAGAGACAAAAGTATAACACCCATGAGAATTGAACTAAAAACCTGCCGAATTTATTTTGGATAACAATAGTCATCAAATTTTGCACCTCCATACATTTGTAACTTACATTCTTCAAAAGTTTTTACAGAGGTTTATATTAATAAGGTTTTTTGGAACTTTTTTGTAATGGAGAATTCATCCGTCTTCTCAATAAACACTATCAGATAACTTGAACAGTGTATTTAATCATGCCTACCCAATGCATCAAACTCCCGTGATTGGACGAAGTTTTAAATGGCCGGAAGATTTGAACCTCCTCATAGCAGTTCCTCGATTCCCGAAAGCTCATAATTTGAACATACTCTTTTCTATGGGCGAGAGGAGAGTTTGGATGCAAGCAGATTGGATGATCAATGCAGAATTTAATTTTGGAGTTGGCTGATGAGATATTGTTGCTTAATTAAATACGGTTTCATATACAACAAAATGCAAAATTGAGCTCCAATTATTAGAGATTGGACAGAAAGTCGCCTAGAGAATTGTTAATTGGAGGAATCAATTAATATTTGATATGGGCAACATCCAAATCATCGTCCATCCAAACGACAAACTCTGGACGCAAACCAAGGCAACTGAGGAAGATGTGGCTGGCAGCAACAAATAAGGGGCTTGGATCTAGATTTTGAGCCAGTACTCAGATCCATGTGGGGTCTATATGACTTCCCTGCCTCTTAGCTGGCTCACTGGGCACTCCAACTCTGCTGAGTCAATCAAGAGAGATGCAAGGGCAGAGCAAGAAATTTTTTATCATAGGAGGGCGAACTATAATTTCAAAATTTTAAATAAATTTTCAAAATGTTTATATAAAGTAAACTATAATTTTTAAAATTTATAAATAAAATTTTCCAATGAAAGGGGGGGCTACAGCCTTTCAGTCCCTCTACCTCTCATTTAGAGAGAGAGAGAGAGAGAGAATTTCTAAAATATGGCCTTTGTTGATGGACCGGGGTTATGATTTAGCTATCAGGAGCAAACCTTATTAAACATTAGGTCTCCAGGTTGGGAGCCACATCGGCTGGGACCTACCAAGTTGCATGCACCACCCACATGCATAATAATATATATATATATATACGACAGTTGAAAAGGAAAATGTGAATTAATATTAAATGACAAAAGACGGAAGTTGTTCTTTATTGGTCGAGCATCTGAGTGCTTAAACTATGATCTATGTTGTCCACAATTTCCTAATCTTCTTAAACTCTACATTTTTCAGTCATTTGAAAAACTCAAATCCTTTACCTTTCTGAGGTTGATTTCAGTTTTGCCTACCACTTGAACTTATTGTAAACCAATGATTGGAGTAAAACATCTACTTCAACAAAAACATTATTCATCAACTTCGAGTCCTTGCAACAATCTATAGATGCTGTTGGCTGGGCAAAGAAAGCGGTTAAAAATAGCGATCATTAATTGGGAGCTCGCTCGCTCGCAACAGATGGTTATGAGTCCTACAGGAAAACGATACTCATAATGGCGTGCACAAGGTCTGTCTATCAACTCAATTTATTATCTAAATTATTGGTTCCCTTATCTATGTATCACTTCCTTCTTCCCTTGGGCTCCCTTGGGCAGACTGCTGGACCATGTGTGTGTGTAAGAGAGAGAAAATGAGAACTATAAATAACATAAATTCAGTTATGTGTTATTTTTAGTTTGTAAGATTGAAACAGATTCATGAAACATAATATTTTCTGGTTACCAAACGTCTTTTAGGTACCTACCATCCCCCAGAGCGCAAAACATATCACAAGGTGGGATGATCGGTATGTACTTTTCAATGTGAAAAGTAGTGTTGCATACATAGTGACTTTGTTGACTCTACGTGCATCAGTTACATCCTTAGTTCAGGTTTCTTGAGTCGATCCCCTCTCTCTCTCTCTCTCTCTCTCTCTCTCTCTCTATATATATATATATATATATATATATATATATATATATATATATATATATATAAAGATTTCTTGAGTCTTGAAAAGTGGTTGTTGTTTCTAAAACTTAGTACCGTGGAGAAAAAGATGGTTACTTATGAAAGATATTCATAACTTAGAAAGGATATTTATGGGTAGGTCTAGAAAGGGATGAGGAGTGGTAATGAAGATTTATGAAATCAAAAGAAAGTTAGGAAGGGAAAGCCCACTTGAACTTGAACTTGAACTTAACTTGATAGGGAGAGGGACAGCGAGAGAAGTGGCTTTTTTTTTTAATTTATTCAAAACAAAAATATGAGTATTAAAATGAGCTCTCTAGCTATATGTGCAGCCCCCTCTCCCAGGATGTGAAATGACCAGATTGCCCCTGGCATGTCAAAGGTAAAACCAATTATAATGGCAAAATGATCAGACCGAGTGGTGCGTGTCACAGAGAAATACAAGGAGAGAAAAAAGGTGGAGTTGGGGTATTTTAGAGATTTTAAAAAATGTTTCTTTTTTAGATTTTTAACTTTTTCACTATTTTATTTGTTCTTGCAAGGAATTATTCCTTTTACTAATTCGGGGTATTTTGGTCATTACGTACTTATATTGCGCACATAACCACATTGACAAAAAAAAAAAAAAGGGAAGCGAAAAGGACAGGTTTACCAAAATTGCACCATTTTTTGAAATGACAAAAATGCCTCATTTCCTTTTGGTGCATATTTGTTGCCGTCCAAACCGGACGGGTCGGGAAGAATTGAAAACGGATCCGTGCATGTAGAGGACATGCATACACTAAAATAAATTAAGGGCATGATCATGTCCATACAAAATAAAGAAACAAGACGCCGTATAGCGTACGAAAGAGAAAAATTAAGTATGATAAATGCATAAAATAAGTAGACCATCAATATATTGTATAGAAAACTTGAAAAAAAAAACCTGCAATAACTAAAGCTAAGTGTTAAGATATGCCTGATCTTCTTACAATAATATCAGTTATAAGATATAAAGTAGAAATTGGAAGCATGCATTTAGGAGATTCCAGATCTTGGTAACAGCCAGATGGTTCAACAGAATTCCTCCTATCAAGTTCATAACCTAACACTTATCATCAGCCTATGTTAGGCTAACCATTCCTAGCTCAAGAATCTCTTCTATCTTTTCTTTTACAACTTCTGCATATCCGTCTTTAGTATGCATCTTGAATTGATACTCTTGATTTCCTTTAAAATATTAAGCAGTTAGCCAAGTGAGAGGAGCCGGCTCCTTCGTCACCATGGATGTAGACGGAGCTCCTGCAAGTGACCGCCGATCTTTCTCCTTAAATAATTGCATGGGAGTCGATCCTGTAAAAAGATCGTATGCAGACTATCGATCATCGGAGTCCATGCAATGGGACCACGCTTTGTTAAGAAGTCTTCTCTCATGATGAAGCTTCTCTTTCAATTGATTGTTGACCACTTAGCTGTTTCCCTTTCTTTTAATTTTGTTCAGATGTAGACTTCTTTTTTCTTAGTAATTTATTATGTGATGGCGGATGATGGATCAGTTAAATTCATGGCATTCCTCCATGTGTAACACTTCAAAAATTTAGTTTCGTATTGAAGATTGTGAAATATCTTCAAGAACTTGTAAAATGGATTATTGAATAGATGGTTGGCATGGTTCTCAGTCTTTTTAGAATTGGAGCCGAAACTACTAGGAGGCGTGTTGGGAACCGCCGAACCAGAGGCCCGAGTCTAGAAGTGGGTTGAGTTATTACAATGGTATCAAAGCAGATTCAACACTCGGACATAAGATCCTACATGCGCGGATGCATGTGCCTTAAGGAGGGTGGATTGTAACACGTCAAAAATTTAGTCTCGAAGATGATGAGAGATCTTCAAGAGCTTATAAAAAAGGTTATTGAATAAATGGTTGTCCTGATTCTTAGACTGTTTGGGGTTGGAACCGAAACTGTTAGGGGGGTGGATTGGAATCCATCGAAACAGGGTCCGAGTGCAGGAGTAGGTCGAGTTGTTATACCATGTGAATTTAAAATCTTAGTCACAAGACAGAGTTAGTTTTTTTTATATAATATCAAGTTTGTAATGAATGTTGGATGAGCCGCCACTATTTTAACCATTAGAAGTTATGAGTTTAGTTTATGTAAGTTAAATTTACTCAAGGTACTTACCAATGGAATGACGCTTAAAAAGAGAAGAACGGAGATGCACCCGTACTAAATTTCAGCAACACCAACCTAAATTTTCTCATAATATTAATAAGAACTGCATGTCATTATTATAACTTAACCTGTAGATCCATTTGACAGCTTACTATCTTCATTTTTTCTTCACCGACAACATCCCCAGATGCCGGTAAGTCCTTTATTGGTGTGTATTCATTTTTACCGACGCTTTTCGGCAAATCTGATTTAAATCCGGTGAACCAGTAAGGGATCTTGGACCTTTTTGGGGTCATGAAGACAATCCTTGTCCCCCGATTCACAACCATATTTATATCTTAAAACTACAAAAAAATGACAAATTACTGACAGCAGATAAATGTCGGTGAAAAAGATGAGCAACGTGTTGGTAAAGGTTTCCCTGACTTCTGCGTTATAACGCGTCATTAATAAATGTGTTTGCCGGCACCCACGTGGACATTGGTAAATTTTTTACCGACAAATTGGCAGACATCGGTAGATGTTTAACGTCGGTAAAACATTTTATTGACACCATGCCAGATATTGGTAATGCTTTAGCCGACGATTCCTAAACGTTGCTATTAATTTTTATCAAAGCAATTTTGTGCGTTAGTGAAAGTGTTTTAAACCAAACCAGAGCTACATTACCATATCCGTTAACTAAATTTCAAAATGGATGGACATTAAACATGACAGAGCCATAAATTTTTGTCGATGGAGCATTAAATATATATGGAACAAATTTTTGAGTTGGTCTTGGGGCAGTAGCCAGGGTCTCTTGGGGCTGATAGATTCAGACATTAAAGATATGGTTTTAGAATGGGCTCTGTGGAGCATATGCCCCATGCAGCCCACACTTACATCTGCTCCTGATGTTAAATATAAGCTATTTATTTAAAACAAATTTGAACCCAATTATATGTTAATTAAATCTGACTTTGTTTAGATGTTATTTCTTTAATTTGAATTTGATCCAATCCCCCAATTAAATGTTTTTTTTTTTTTCATATCTGACTTTTTAGATGCAATTTGGTGGGATATCAGATCAAATCAGCATTATTGGCTATGTGAAGGTGTTGGTTATTGTTTTATAAGAACTTTTTTTTTTTAAGGGTGAATGGTTCATCCCACCACCCTCAAGAGAGGCCAATACCCTCCCCCTTGTGTCTGCCTCTCAGAGTTTTCACATAGTATGCTTCGGGCCATTTTACGGGTCAAAGGTAGAGCGTACTAAAATGTGATAGTGACGACTCCAATACTCGAACCTGAGTCTTTAGAGAAGTCGGACCACCTTGCCTCCTAATACGCTACCACCTCTTGAGGTATAATAAATTTATTGGTTATCCATGTGCGTCTACTATGAAACTTGTTTTAATGTGAAAGGAATCTTGCTGGGGTCTTGAACTTGATTCCCTTGTCGACGTTATTCTCTGGTTTGAGTTCTTTGTCCAAATTTAGAAAATTGAAAAACATAATTGTCAATAAAAAAAAATGAGTTTGAGAAAAATGATAAAAATAGTATTTCAATGTTGCTACTAGCAAGAAGTGGGAGAGTAAGGCGGCTTTGGAACTTCGGTTCTTACAAAGTGCACCCATGTCAAGCCCACATTGGTGTCCGTGGTGCATGTTTGACAACTGATAGTGCACGATGTCGATGCTGCCCCGGGCCCTCACTACATTTTCCCATTTTGTCCTCGTAGAACGGCCTATTGTGTTTATTTTTCTGGGGCCATTTTTGTAAGTTACAAACACCCGAACACAGGTCGTGTGTTCATATCCAAAACACATAAACTTTCACATTTTTATGATGATAAGAAACTCCTTAAGGGCCCATTTACTAAACAAAACAGTTTGCAATTGTTTCACGAATAGATTAATAAAATACTTTTTAACGTCTCAATCTTTCGTATTCATGAAACAATTACATATTATTATATTTGTCAAACAACAACAATTTTTTTTTTAAAAAAAAATGAAAATTTAGGTTGAAACTTGATTTGGGTTTTCAATTTGATACCATTCACATCTTCCTGGAACTGGCAGGCGATTGTGCTTTTCACACGGAACAAATCCGATTCCGTAAAATCTCTACTCTTAAGGGCCCCCGTTTACCAAACAAAACAGTTTGCAACTGTTTCACAAATTGATTCATAAAATACTTTACAATGTCTTTTGTTTTAATCTTTCAGTCCTATTCATGAAATAATTACATATGCCAAACAACACCATCATAACTTAAAACAAAAAATGAAAGTTTGGATTGAAACTTGATTTGGGTTTTCAATTGGACACCATTCACATCTTTCAATTGCAGCCTATGACCAATCAACAAAGATTAACTTTTTCGGTCCTTTAACAAATGAGTCCTTCATAACAGCATTTGAGAGTTGTTAGGAACCGATAAATATGATCACGCGTGTCAGTATCGGCATCAACGTTCTCAAATGACTTGTGGGACGGGCTTTTTATAAACGCTTTGGTTGTTGGTTGCCTTTCTTTCGTAATCTTTTCTCTTTTTCCCTCCACGGAGCTGTCTTCTCCCACACTGCATCTAGATCGAGTGCCTTTGCTCATCAATGAAGAGTAGTCGGGCGTCCTTCTTCATGACATGATAGATCATTCTTCTCAACCACATTGAGCTTTATGCATGGGATCAGTTAGCCGCATTTAAAGAGATGGCAACATGGTTCTGCTCATGATTTATCTAATTGTTTCTGCCAAAGCTTCCTTCTGCGACAGGCAGATTTTGATTTGGTTTCCTCAACCCATAAGTTGGTAGCATTTAAAGCGGAGTAGATGATGATGATATAAATATATGGTGACGTCTCAAACTGCATTGCCTTTGCCCCTACCATTCTAACACTAAAAGATATTGTTTTCAATTACAAGTTGCTTAACTTTGTGGTCATCAACTTGGTGCAAGATGTGCTCCCAAAAGCAAGACGCATCTTATCGATCTCCAAGTTGGGATTGGGAGGTGAGACGTCCTATTGCTCCAATGCATTATATCGAAACTAACTTTTTCTTTATCAGTGGTTGCTACGTTGTTTTGGGTTGCAAAAATAATGATCCCGGTATTTGGTAGTTCACTATCGTTATAGCTATATATCATATGGAATTATATATGGTTGCTGAATTGGTAGAACGGCGCTGTCTTAGTGAAGGGGGCAATGGAACCGATCCTAGCTAGCAAATGATATTAAAACAAAACTTGGTTAAGCCAACACATGTTGATGACGCAGCCCGGCCCATTTGTTAGGATAGGTTGTTGGAGTGTGGAGCTTGATATATACTTAATAGGCTTATCTAATTTCCACATACTTCTTGTAAGAACACTGTTATAATTTTGCCTTGTGCAGGTTTGCCCTAATCCTCAGGGCGATTTGTTGTATTCTTTGATCTTTATGCGATGGTAAATAGACATAGGATAACATGGTCTTCGAACCATGTAAAATCTTTGTCTTCTTCTTTCTTTTCTTTGTTTTCTTCCCTTGGTGTCAAAAGCAATCAACAGAGAGGGCCTCGTTTCCTTATTACATAGGTTATTCAAGTCTTTTCATGAGCAAGTATGGCCTTATAACCTACATATTCAACCATATTTTTGTTTTGGAGTGCTATATATATATATATATATATGCGAGATATTGTTAATAATTGTGATATTAAAGTGCCTGCAAATATAATATCAAGCATATATAGATGTTAAAGAGTTTTTGTTGATTGCAGCCTAAAAGTTTAAACGTTAATTAAGACTAGTTTGTGTAAGTTTTATATGTGAATTAATGAGTCATATATATCTTAATGTGTACGTAAAAGACATAAGCAATTCGAAGAGTGAGGAAGTTGATGACTGGAAACTACAAAAAGGCAACGTAAAGAAAAAGCAGAAGAGCGACGAACGTTTGGCAGTTCATTTATATATATATATATACATATATAGATATATATATATATATATAATATTACTCGACTTAAGCAAATAGATTGTCCTTACGGACAAGATATTATACTCTGACGCATTTGAAGTTTTCTAGAACGAGTAAACACGGTACCTGTTAGGTTCCTATATTAAAATTTTTACAAAATTCATGTGACCTACTTCTTTTCCTAAATTTCTAAAAAGAATACTGACGGGCCCTCCTTCCTCCTTAAATTTTTGAAAAAGATACGAGCGATGTCCCCTCCATAAATTAAAACTCTGCGCTGCTAAGAACGCACTGATGATAGGTTGCATGTAAATGGTTTCATTCTGGCTTCAAAATTTTGTCAATTTATATAGTACCACTTCTTGTCTCGATCCAAAATCAAAGGCATTCCGCTGTGATCTGAAATTGACTTGAGAATCTCGATCCGAAATCTGAAGGCATTCTGCTTGGTGGACTTACGGGGGGCATTTGTTACCTCTGATATGAAATCGTGATTTGAAATCACTAAGGATCTCAGATCCAAGGATTTGAGATCAAATACCCCTCTTGTCTGACCTCAAACCTGAGGTTTTTTCCGCCGTGATCTGAAATTGACTTGAGAATCTCGATCCGAAATCTGAAGGCATTCTGCTTGGTGGACTTAAGGGGGCATTTGTTACCTCTGATATGAGATCTGGAGTGATTTGAAATCACTAAGGATCTCAGATCCAAGGATTTGAGATCAAACACCCTCTTGTCTGACATCAAACCTGAGGTTTTTCCCCATGTAATAAGAATCTCAAATCCTTTTGTTTACATCATGGTGATGAAATCTAATGTTTAGTTACTCTACTGGTCTCACATGTTTAGGTATTTTGTATCGAATCTGGCTATGAGATCCGAGACTATCAAATACAGAAGGTTTTTGAGTTCAACCTCTGGCA
The DNA here is from genome assembly GCF_008831285.2 of Nymphaea colorata. NCBI lineage: Eukaryota > Viridiplantae > Streptophyta > Magnoliopsida > Nymphaeales > Nymphaeaceae > Nymphaea > Nymphaea colorata. The sequence continues at coordinate 18,025,645 of NC_045146.1, read as the reverse complement.
TAGGGGTTAGGAGCTTTGTGTGCAACCACGATCTTTTCAATTAGGTCTAAAAAGTAAGACCATATTCACCAGGTCTGTCCATATAGCTTTATCCTTGACCATGGAATCCGTGCATGATCCTTTCCTTTCTGTGTCTAAACCAAATCTGCACCTACATCTGGCGCTAGCATCTCAGACCTGGACCCAGATCCAAACTCTTCTAATTAAGGACATCCGTAGAATTAGGAAGTGAAAGCTAGTCAGCTGAATCAACTATCTATGCTTGTCTCGACTTGGTGTATATGAATGGAGGAGGAAAGTATTATGACATCCAAAGTGTCAAGCGAATTTTAGAAATGTTCCCAATTAATGACACTATATAGATTGGGGCAGATTCATGAAATACTTGAACCAATGTTTTATAAATCTGGCCTAATTTTTACGGTAGATTCATGGATGTTCCTGCTGCTAAATGACCCCTTAAAGTGTTCGATTTATAAGACTATTGCAACTTTTGGAATACAGTGTTCTATGAATGTGGGGATGCTGCATCATTCCCATTACTGAATGCCCTCTTTACATTCCAATCTCACACTCCCCTTTACTTTCTCCCGACGGCAGCTCCTGGCAATGAGAATGCAACAGTATTGATAATTTACTGTTGCTTAAATCGCCGGACCATGCTTGAAATGATTTAGCTTTCTAACAGAAATTATTTGCATTAATTGATCGATTGTATCAAGGAAAACTCCAGATCGTTAATGATTGACCCACTACTAGGGGCGGCAAGTATCCTCTATCTATCTATCTATCTATCTATCTGAGAACTGCAGAAATTATGTAATTATCCTCGAGGGGTCGTTTGGTAGCTGAATTACTCGTAAAGGACTTTAAAGATTTATGTAACAACTAAACAAGACTTGCAGGCTGCCTTCAAATGAAAATGGTTCTTCATTAAAAACTTCAACAAGCGCCAGATCAAGCGCTGTAAATCTTGAAATACTTAGAAACCTTAAATATCAACTGTAATATATCTATATATTACAGGAACCAACAGAACAAAAGAAAAACCACTGCGCAAGGAGACTTGAAAGAGGGAAAAATGATAGTTGTTTTCAACATCCAGACAAGATATACATGTAATGTAGTGGTTTCTTTTCAAATTGCCCCACATGTAGCCAAAGTGGTGACATTTGTCATGTCATAACAACTAAAAGTTTGAAAGCTGACGAAAACTGCAATGGTTACTGAGGTTAGAACAACCGTGAACCCATGTAATAGAAATATATATTGCAGCAACAGAAAAATGACATACCAAGATTGCAGTTCTAAAGTATCACACTAAACCAAATTCAAAACAAGGTAACTTTATAAAATTGAAATAATACTACTGGCTGTAAGTGAACTTATGGAAGATCAATCTCAAATTTAGCTAAGATGAAAATAGAAAGTGGAGACAGCAAACTGGAATTGAAGTTGTGAACTTATCATTTCAAATTTCAAATGACCCAGAAAGCAAGCAATCTATACAGGGGAACTGTTTAGGTCCTAGGCAGCAATGTGCAAAGTCATGTCGAAGTGATGATAAAAGTCTGTGCAATTAAGCAAGAAATTTTAGTAAATGCATGTTACAATAAATATACAAGGGGGTCGACAAAATAGATGAAGACCACAGATGGCACAGAGTATGTCATCAAGTACATATGCACTCAATCAAAATAGTTAGATACACGTCTGTTGTTGCACAATGCTACTACCCTAAGAGGGTGTAAAACGCACAAAGCATGGACATCTTTTATTCAACAAAGGTCACATAACCAGGGTGAATTCCTTAGACCGAAATCCCCACCTAACCTGTTCTCTGACCCAATTGCAGGTCTGAACTTTCAATTACCTGCAACAGAATGACTTTACTATTTGATTCCAACAGATGCTAAAAGAACACACTTCCAACGAACAAAAAAGGCTATACATGTGAACACATGTAGATATGCTGAGATTGAAACACATCCGACTTGATCAGTGGACGATGGCATGAAAACAATGAGTAGAAGCGGCACGTAATGAGAAAACTTCAGCTGCTCAATTTGATCTTCGAAATTCTTGGTAATCATCTGCAGAATACAACGGCATTGTAGTTGAGATTCCAGACATGTAATTTGAGTATAAAAGAGTCATAGTGTACAGAAGATGTATTTCATCCTATTGTCCAAATGAAAACATAAGTCTCTTACCGATCTCTCGTCCTTTTAAGGTACAAGATATGCTTTAGGTACCTCGGGGGTGCCCACCCCCACCATGCTTCAACTTGCATGTCAAGCCGTGATTCTCACTAACGGCCACACGTGATTTTAGGTGTAAAAAAATAAAGACTATTTTCACCAGGTATGGGCCAGCCGGCAAACTATTTATCGTTGTATGGAATCCGATCATGGGTCTAGATTTGGATCTAGGTCCAAACTATTCTGATTAGTCTCATAAACCAAAAAGCTGGTTAGTTGGACCAATTCGTCTCATGCTGTGCTTGTGGTTCTACAAGATGAGCTGAATATGAAGAGAGGGAAAGTACAACTTGACATCCAAAGCGCCGACTTGAATCTTTCTAGCGATTGGGACATGTTTTTAATGAATCCAACTATATAGATGGATTCTGCAGATCCAAAACCATAAGATTAAAAAAAAATATCATGTAAATATGAAGGATGAATCGCATTTTACTTTGACTTCAAATTGATGAGTCTTAGGTTTGCGAGTTCTAATCTTTAAAAATGATCACTTCATATGTGAGTGTGTGCATGCACGCGCGCTATGAAGCCTTAACAACATTGTGTGGCGCCCTCGGTACATTCTGCCCCTTAATATATGGTTCTGTTTATATTAAGTCCATCTATTTGTTGTTTGGAGCTGTGTAAGAAATTTTATACTAACTCATACAAATTGATGAATGAAAACGACTAACAATTTCATGAACGGATTACGATTATATATGCAGTCACAACCATTAAATTATGCTTGCAACTTGGAGCTTGAACTTGAACTGCATTTTAGCTCAGCTTGTTATGCTAATCAAACAGTTCATGAGATCCATAAATGACTCAAACTAGACATTTGAAGAACGCGAACCAAGTCAGACCTAGTCAAACAAATTAATTAGTGAACCGAGTACTCGTTTAGTTCCTTGGGCTCCTTAATTTCCTAGTAGATGTAGTTGGTTCTTACAGCAAAAGGATCAAGCTCAGTTTGGGTGCTTTTTTTTTTTTAGTACGGATCGTGATATAGAACTAGAGTTTGGTGCCGAATCATGTTCGATCTCTATGCTTGGATTCAACTGTGAAAGGTTTTGTACGTATCAAACCCATCCTTTAACTCAGCAAGCACATGTTTTTCCTTGTGCCGTCTTGTTTATCCAAATATGAAAATGGATCCAGGTCTTAATCTTGCATATTGGTTACATGACCAAATACACAACCCAAGACTTTCATGAGGAACCCACTTACCCAATTAGATGTAGACTCTGGATCTTACCACTATTTGAGTCTGACTCCAGATCTGAGAGAAGAAGATCTAAGTCAGACCAGGTAAGCAGTGGATCCAAAATTAACAAAGTCTGAAGCCTTCACATCCCTATCTCTTGCTCCCCATTCCTTTCTCCTAATGGCGGCGCGTGGCAGTAGGAAGGCAACATTATTGAAATCCCAAATCTTGTAGTCAGAGCATTGTTGCGTGTACCACAATGCTTCAAATGCTTTAGCTTCTAAAAGAAAATCTTTAGCATCAATTAATTAACTGGCATCAAGGTCGATCTATTGATCCTGTTCGCTGTTTATGTCCAAAAATTGCAGTAATGAAAGGATGCAAATGCCTTGGGTAAATGAGATTAGACTAATGGTAGGACAGCCCGTCAGAAAGAAACGAGGAAAAAAAGGGCATCTTGGACGTGCTGAAGAGTGGGACTTTCTTCATTTCCATTGAAGAAAGTCTTTATTTTTACACATCATTCATTAATAATATAATTTCAGGTGAGCCGGAGGTATAATTTCAGGTGAGCCGGAGGTTACTCCATTGCTCGGAGGCCCAAAGGCGCCCTTCATTTCCCTACCAACGGGTTCCTCCTGCGTCCTGAGTTGTGTTGGGACCTAGGTAAGGTATGGTGCACCCTTTTGTTCGAGTGTCATGATTTCATTTTCTACAGTCCAGAAAAATAGCACCCACTAAAACAAACAAAGAACACACTTTCTACACCTATGCTTGCCCCATCAACTATGCGACTGCTCTTAGTGCAAATGTAATTTATTTCACCCATTTTTACATGAAAAAGAGATAATTTTGTTCTAGTACATGGTTCAACTTTTCCTTCAACCATGACCTTTGGTGGAATGGCCTCTTCCTTTTCCCTCTTCCCCTTTGATCCAAAGATACTTCAAGACCTCGGTAAAAATTTGGATACTTATGAACTAAGAATCGTACATCTACCGTTTACAGCCATCAGAGTCTGAAGCCCAAAATAGTGGGGCAGCGACTTCACATTATGAATCACACCCTCAATTAGAAGTTGTTTGTGGATTGTTTCTCCTGTGTATGAAAGGGGCACATACTTCACCTGAAATGAAGAACGTTCTGTCCATCAAACTTCCCCTGCAACCGGGCATTGGAATGCAAAAAGGGCGTGGTATGACAATCATAGTTCACGTTTGTTTCTTATTGCCTTTCTCAATAGGTACATTCAGTTCAGCACACATTACATACATGAAAACCCAAAAGCTTCATAAGTGAACAACATAACTAAAGAGAACTCATGGGGAGGAGAGAGATAGAGTGAAGGAAGTGGAAGAGTTAGGATATTTTATGATTTTTATCTAAAGGGCACTGAAGTCACTAGCACAGGTCTGATGTGTAAGCTCCATATACTTTTTAAGTCATCGCAACATCAACAATGTCATTTCCATTTTCCAGTGAAATTTTGATGGCCGGCATAGGCGGTGGCTCGCACCAGCCTCCATGTATCTCCGCTACTGAGCCACGTTTTTCAAGAAGGGCGCAAGTGAGAGGACAAGTTCTTATTATATATGTTAATATTTCAACTTTTAATGGACCACACCACCAATCAAATCCTGAGGCAAAATCCCCCAGCATCAGCAGCTTAAATGACAGAAATAAAAGAAACCGGAATCCACACGGCAATGACAAGCAGAAGAAAACACCAAGAAGACGCTTCAATCCTTGTTTGAGTTCGCTCCAAGACATAAGACGACGCTCCCCACAACTCTATTCAATGGCCTTCAGGCCTTCCCGCCTGAAAAGTTGTCCAAGAGCTGACCAGCGTGCAGCAAGTGGGCTCAACCAGTCCAGTTCCACATGATCCGATCAACCTAAATTCAAATGGTGGCTCTTCACTCACACCACGTCAACCAGAACAGACATGGTAGTTCAAACACACCTTCTCTTACAGTAACAGCCACTCCGGCGCACTCCCAGAAAAACAAAAACCCAAAAACCGGGCAGCTTTTATCAGCATTGAGAACAAGAAAGCGTTCGGCCAATAATTTATAGACAAATAATCATGTCCACACACAAACCAAGAAAAGAAAAGCAACAAGCTATGTAGTAAGGGCGTGTTTGAATCATGGTAGAAAAGGTTTGAGACAGAGCATCTAGAATTATTTTAAGATCTGCTTAATGGAACAGATATTTGAGTACATGGGTACATTTTTTACATGTTAAATGGTAGACTCTTTCCATGGTAGACTTTGTCTCAGGCGTTCTCCTCCACCAATCAAACACCAAACACCCAGTCGGTATTGAAAAGCAATATGTATATAAGCATAAGCCGAGGGATCTAGGAAAGCGGCCTGAAGATCCGGAAGAAAACCAGAAGTGGGGAAGCAGGCTGCTGGATAAATATGATCATGTCATTGCCTAAAAAGAAATAGATAGTAAAAAAAGGAGGTTAACATGGAAAATTTATTGGTCAATTGTGCCTGCTGCAGTTTTTCCTAATCTCCCCTAACTTTCCCACTTTAATCCCAATGACTCCCATCTTTTCCATTCCTTGCGAAAAAGCCTGAAAGAACCTGACCTTGTCCTTCCCCAGCATTTGCACCAGTTCTTTAGTCCTTGGATCTAGAAAGAGAGCTTGGTCAGTCGCTAGAATCCCCATCTTGGCCTCTAAATTCCCATAATACATGTGATCAAAGGTGAACGGAGTCATTACATCACAGGGAGCGACGACGTCGGTGTTGCCGCCGGCGGGCGGGCACGTCATCCGCAGAGCCTTGAGGAGCCTAGGCTCCATGGACGGGTCCGGCTGCTTGGTGTGATGGAAGTCGTAAAGCCGGTTCACGAACTGGTCGCAGTGGACGAACCCAATCGTGTGTGCGCCGGAGAGTGCAACCAGGTCCGACTTGTTCAGCCCTTTGCTGGAAAACAGCCGGAGAAGTTCGTCTACGGTAGAATTTGGACGGGGCATATTATTTCTCACACGGGATGCCAGTGAAATTGTCCCGTCTCTCCTTCCTTTCATCACCGGATAGTTTGGCCCACCTGCCTAAAATCATCACATTTTACAAACTCAGGCATATAAAAAAATGTACAGTATATAGACATATACTAACGCCTTTAACAAAACAAAAGAAAAAGAAATTTACACATTATTCATTGTTAAAATGAGATCTTACAAGAGATTAAGAACTCAACAATTCTAAGGGAGACGCATATATATATATATATACCAAGGACACATGCACATGTACAAACAAGCATGCACGCATGCAAGAACGTGTGAGTACGTACGGGTTCTTCATTTTGGCTTTTCGATTCCAAAGAATGGGCTTTTGTTTTTCTTGAAAAAGGTTGACAATCAAACAATCGTACACGAGTAATTTATTCGAAGCCAAATGCTCTTACGGCCTCAATTTTTCGCTTTTAAAGTTCGACGGACGGAAAAGAAAAAGAAGGGAAAGAGCAGGTGGCCGGAGACGCCGTCCGTTCAACTTTTAGGGGCGGTAGGGGTTCTCTGTGCGTTAGCAGTCTCATGTGGTCATATCAGAGAGAGGTGATCGATCATTCTCTCTGCGCAAGTCGTGGAAGGCAGCGGAATGGATGCTCAGAGAAAACAACCAAAGATAAGAAGCGTCAGCAGAGGAAGGGGAGAATGGAGTTGGTTGGTACCAGATGGACGAAATCTCGAGCGGCGATTGCGAGGATGTCAGCGCAGGAGACGACGCCGGGGCAGTTGGCCTCCACCACCGCCTTCGCCCTGTTCACGGTCTCGAACGCCTCCACTGCCAGGTTCCTGTTGTCGAACGCCTCCCTCTCCGTCCCCCTCCCACTTATCAGAATGGACGCATCGCACCCCTGACTCCCACCAACAAGCAGCTCCATTAATGATCAAACGAAGAATACCAAGAACAACAGAGAGAGATAGAGAGAGAATGATCATAATACATCGACGAAGCAATCATGAAAGAAGAGGCGAATGGTTGACGGCCCCGACACGGGAGCTTCCTTGAACCGCTGAGACGCGACGGAGAAGACGAGCTGCTCCAGCTTGGGACATGATTTCGAGTAGAAATCGACGGAGAGTTGGTCGGAAACTTGTACCAAGGAGCAGAGGCAAACCAATGCGCAGATGTTGGTGGCGAAAGGCGGCATCTCCTTCCCCTTGTTACGGTAGTAGAGGACGGCTCTGTTCAGTGAACCTACTGGTCATAGGTTCAAACCTCGCACTGTGAGAGCTTCTTGACCATTACCTCGAAATTTTATGCTGTTGAGATGGCAATGCATTAACAGAGACGTGAGAAGTTTAACTAGCGCAGCCAAGTTTGCAACCCCAAAACACAGAGAGAGAGGTGGAAGAAGTATTAAAGTGGGGGAGTCCAGACAGCCACGTACAGTCTCGTGAATGGGAGAAAATAATACATACAGCCCTGTGAGGGATGCATAATTGGACGGAGACGAGCACGGAGATGAATTCCGGTTATATATAATTGAACATGGTGAATGAGTAAAAAAAGGAAAGCAAAACAAGTTTTCCTTGGACAATTTGTCCTCGTCTTCGTTTGTCAGTGCAGGGAAAACGAGTCCCTGGACTGAAATATGGGTTGACTTGGATCTGACTGGGTTTGTCTTCTAATGTTCCAGAGAACAGTTGGTTCTGTTCATGTTCCCCTTGGAAAGAAAGAATATGCCTTCTCTTTTCTTTCAGTTCTTTTGCTTTTGACACTTAGGCCTGGGAGCAGAGCACTACCAACCACTTTACGGTGTGGTGCTGATACTATGGAAAAAGCTTTTCATTTGCTTTCTTTTTTATCTCTTATCAACAATCAAACTCTTAGTTTATCTTGCTCCCTCATTGAAACGAGGCACGTCGATAAAAACTTCCACTTAATCTTACAACTTTTTCTTCAATGGCTTCCTCAGGGAAACTAGAAGCCATAGCATTCCAATGAATATGTCCTGCTTTTCGTCATATCACTTTCTCGTAGCAGATCACTTGAACGCCCCTCGGCCCACACTAGGAACACCATGTGCCCCAAATGGTGGTGGGATCCACCAGTTCTTGAGCCTCATGTGCTTGTTTTACTCGTGAAAACACTTTATCGATACTTGTGCTCCAACAATAAGAGGCGAATTTAAAAGAGCAAGGTAGCTTTTTACTCGAGAAAATTTTGTATCGGGTGAAATTTTAACTCATATTAGAAAAGGGTTTATCCTCGCAATCAAACAAATAGTGGACAAAACTTGTCTCCGTCTCAAAAAGACAAGGGGAGAATACAGAAAAGTTCTTCAGTCAAGACAAAGACAAATTATCGAAGACGAGCTTCACCTAGCGCAAAGCAGCCTCGAAACCAGACCCGCGATTGTTCGAAGCTTGAATCGAAGAAAGGTTGTCAGAAACTTTACTGGAGAACAATAGCACTTTCATAAGCTCAGTTCAGCTTGGTTATATATTGCGCAGAATCAATCCCAGCCTGTAGATGTGGAGCCGGTCCTGAAGTTTTGTTTCTTTACCAATTGGAAAATAAATGTCCAAGTACTTTCATTTTCATCTCCTTCGTTTCTTCTTCATTCAATACATTGCCTTCCTCCATTGTGGTCCATTAGTTTCATTTTTCGCTTTTTTTTCCCTCCCCACATTCTTTTTACCCGAAATGAAAATGACAACTCTTTAACGCCCAAAAGATGATAAGAATTCATACCTTCTATCATCTTTGACTTAAATACATGACAGGAATTACCTTCCCTTTTCTGGGTAACCACAGCTACAAAAGTTTTAAATCGCTAAAAAAAATTGCAAATATAAACAAAGGCATTTATTAAGCTGCCCAGCCCTGGCCATCCATCAGAAAATACTGACTAGAAAGGACTAGATTGCAGTCAATCTTAAGCAGCACCTGCTGCATTGAACGCCACATGTTCACATCTGCATCGTCTTAAACATGTACTACTCTCATGCAACCGGTTAATTTATGAAGAAGATGAAAAATCAAATTGAATTTTTATTTTCTAAAACTAGTCACGACAATAGAGCATGACCAACATGATCCATTTTTACATACTTCTTTGTTTGCAACGAATATGGGGTAACCCCAGAAGAGGTGTTTTCCTGGATCAACGTGATTCGTTTTGGACGGACCAGCTCCTGCGACAGATTCGCGCATATTGGTCTCTTATATAATAAAACAGTAACGATATCTTGCCGATCTAAGAAGACCGATTTGCTTTGCTTTTCGAGAATCAGTCACCTTCCGTACTAACCATGAAAAAGGAAAACCATACATATATTTATATATATATATAATTTTATGAAAACATTAACGTCTCGATCCAGTAGGTTAACATGGCATGATTGATCGAATTTTTTGCGTTCCTCGAGGGCGTCTCGTACGGGAACCATGTGGGGTAGCCCAAGGGTACAGGCTAAGTGAAGGGCAGATGAGGACGACAGGGGATTCTCTGCCAATTTACATGGCCGACCAAAGCCCACAGCCCATGGTTTCCAACTGACAACTGTTTTCTACGGCCAACCTCTTTTTTTTTTCTTTTATATCTTTCGTGGAGAAACTCTCGATAAATAGACGGTCCACTTAATCAAGCAGATTATTTTGAGAGAAAAAAAAGTCGCTCGGTCGTGAGATGAAAACACGCATCATGAAAATGTTTAGGTAGCGTTTCGATGGCAAAGTTTAAAAAACAAAACATAAATTTAACTTTTCCTCCCTTTTCTTGGGACTTGTTTGGAAGTCTTAGAGTGACACATAAAAAAGCATTCATATATGTATATATATATATACATACATACACACACATACACACACAGTTCCTTTTCAAAACACAATTTTTCAAAAGTGGATTTGTAAAAATCATTGTCTCGACTATCACAGAACCTTTAAAGCATTATATATGCAGAACAGACTTTTACCCTCAAAAAGGCAGTTCTAAAGCGTCATCCAAACGCCCCCTTAAGCTTTGAGGGTGTAAAACGATGAGCTTGATTCAACCACTCACTCGAACGAGCTGACATTCTTCACAATCTCTTTTTACCACCCGCTCCACCTCTAATGATCCATGTTTCCTACTGCCTTTATACTGCCAATATTATTATTTTATAACAAGAAAATTTTATATTTTTCATATTATTTATTAAAAAACACAATGTTAGGCCTGTTATAGTTTTGTTTAATTTTACACATACGTCTGTTGTAAGTTTGTTTCTTAGGAAAAGAGAATAAATGGATTTGACAACTGAACTAAAACTAAAATGGAAGAACTAGACTGTTAAATAAAATCTTCTTTCAGCAATAGATACGCAATTAATGGCCAGAGGCAATTAATGGCTATCACGGCAGGGGCCACGCCTTGATGGTGTAGCAGCTTTTATGGCGATTCATGCAACAGCCCAGAGACTGATAACTTCATTCAGATATGACAGGCCTCTTCTGTGGGGGACGTAAATGCAGGTAGGAGGATACCCAATTTCTAGGGCTATCACCAAGCCTTTCAGTCATCCCGATCTCACTACCAGAGAGAAATGATCCAGGCCTGACATCCACCAAGTCAATTACTCGGATTTAGTTTCAAATTCAAACTTGGACTTGACTTTTTTCGAGGCCAAAGCTGCCAAACGCCGGTCCGACCTGCTCAAGACATGACATTTATGTGCACCAGTACCGGAATTTTGTTCGCATTTAGGCTTGTTCTAAAACGTATATCAGAACCAGACCGGAACCATAACAGACCCATCGTCTCCAGTAACCTGTCTGTGCTGGATTACAGAGTCCTGTTTGAACCTTCTCTTTGGCACGAGACGAGCAAAACAGAGACGCCTTCTCCAAATGTTAGCATTTGCCTGAGCTAAGAACGGCCGCTGTGAACAGAGCCTCTTTTGCGAAAGGTATGATCTCCATTTTCCTGCAAAAACGAGAAAACAGGAAGAGAACATTCCGAGTTTAAATGGCACGCTGTCATGATAAGGTCTACTCAGGCAGAACACTTCTACAAGAGAAATGAAGCTCCAGTATCATATTCAACATAACCCAACAGGGACCTGATTTAGTGAAATCAAGAGTATGCCGTCTTCAGGAAAAACGATATGGCTCCAATACGGATGCTCTCAACAATGACATTGTTTAGTATTATGTTCATTTTTCCTAATTTGATAGTACAATTTCCCTTTAACTCTCGAAAACAGAGCACATAAACTTTGTTTGCTTTTCATATGAGAAAGTGCACCATACTCCAACCCCAAGGGATATTGCTCTAATTTTGTACATGGAAAGATGTGACCTTAAGGAGGTCACCGCAAGGCCATGCTTAGAATCTAGACGTCTCACTTCTTTCCAAAGACAGGAGACGGGAAGCAGTTTCGATATGTTCACCCATGTGGCCCGTAGCAATCTTTTTATTTTTTGTTGTCAAATATATTTCCTTCTCGGATATGTACACCAGATTATGATCTTCTCTTTAAAATATATTAAAAACCTCTTCTCTCTTCCATTTTTTTTCGTACTAGATTCGTCTTTCCACTGATTCTACAGTACAGCGACCAGTTTCGACCAATGCAACATGCTCGACAAAAGATAACTATTAACCCTACATCCGCTAAGAAAAAAACATAGCATAATCAAATGTGTCAACGACTCCAATAAGATGCTTGATACACCATATTTGAATTAAAACTATTAAGAGAATTATGCAAGAAATAATCCAATCAGCAACTTCAGAACCAAGATGGGACATGAAAAGAGAACTTACTCATCAACTTTTTTAAGACTAGCAAAGACCAACTGCAAGTTCTTGCATATCTCTACAAGGGAGCCACATAAACCCATCTTTTTACAAGAAAAGGTGAATTGCTTTGCAAATATTTGTATAGAGAGAAAGGCCTGTAAAATGGAGAAGCAGAAAAGAAGTGATGAGAAACAATAAATAGTTACATGAATTAACTCTCAGAACATTAGTTCCAAATAAGCTATCTGCACAATGCACAATCTTGTCTTAGCCTGGGACTGTCAAGCCAAGCTTGAATCACGCAAGTCAAGTATCAGTTACACTTAAATAGACAGTATATAATTGCATGAGATATAATGACAAAAAGGGATCCAATCTGGAAGGGAGAGCCTCAAAAAATTATGTGGTGGGAAGCTAACTGACTGATCTTCTGATAAGTTTCAGGGGAGAAGATTGTCTACAGGTTGTCTTCAAGACACTGAGGGATAATGACCGTACATAATGGCTTGAAACTTGAAACATTTCCAATCCATGAAAAGTTCCTATTTGGTTCCAGGCTTCCAGCAACAATTTAATGGCTTTCATGTTTACAAACCAAACATATTTTCCCAAAGAACATGTAGATGAAACAGCCGCCCGGCATGTAAGTTGATATTTTAAAGTTGGCTACCTGTTCATCAGGTGACAAAAATGTATTGATATGAGATACAAATGGTAAAGACATACAGACTAAGAATTTCATTGACATCTTAAATTTGGATAATAAAATATACAAATGCAGGCTGATGACTCGGCCAAGCCATAAAGAAGAGAAATTTACCTGAAATGCATGTGCCAAAAGCAATTGGACAATTTCCATGCTGAGTTTCTTGATGACAGTTTTTGTGCTAGTTCCGTTTAAAAAATATTGCAACAGACCAGTAAGCGTTCCATCTTCTGTTGAATTATTTGATCTCCTGGTGCGTACCAAACTCTAAATGATACGCCAGGAACAATCACAAAATTAACCAATTGAGCCGTTAGTAAGGACACTATTAGCTCATTGAACGAAAATAAAGCTCAGAAGAAAGAAGAAAAACTGTCAAGTAATAATGGACATTAAATACATTTCAGTTGTGACATAAACGCAGACATTTTACAGCCATTTTCCTGACTTTATTCAGCACATTCCAAAGTTATAGATTAAAAAGGAAACGATACTGGTGATTTTTGTGGAACCCGTTACATAAGTGCACGGTGCAGGTGTAGGTGCGCAGGTGCCGATGCAAGCATGCATGTGGTATATTGGTGGAAAAAAAGCATGGATGCAGTCCTGCAAGGCACAGCAAGGTGTTACTTAAGGGGAAGGTATCCCTAGCTGTAAGAATGGCATGGAGAGTCTAATTTATCTAATCAACCTGATTTAACTTTCAAATTGATCGTCTGTAAGGTGCCCTCCTGTTTCCTCCTAGGTTCACTGCTTAACAATCACATTTCCTCTATCCTGAGTTTTGACTTTTGAGTGCTCGTGTTTGATTTAAAGAGCACCATTCTTTGTAATGGGCTTCCTTAAAGAGCCTTTCCAATGTTGATTTTATTGAACATTGTATCAGAGACTCGACCTGGTTCTTCCAAGTTTCTTTTGAAGGACTAAGTTCTTGTAGACAACCTGAAGTTTGCTGCATTTGAATTATTGGGTTCATGGTTTCTCTAGACCATTGTAACCATGAACATTTTTCTTTAAACAAGGATGCAACCTTTCTCAATCTTAAAAGTTCAATTGGTCAAACAGCACTAGGTTAGATCCATATAAAATCATTAGAAAGGAGATTATGTTTAGCACATTGAAAGTGACATCAAAGCCCCAAAAACTGCCAAAGTTTTGAAAATAAAATCCTCTAAAGTGATGACTAGGACAAAGTTATGCAGTGAATGGAAAAGCTAGATAAATCTATGACAAAGAATGTGAATTCTTGGTTTCTTCACCTAACATAATGATACTTCGTAACTTACTGATATAAAGGTAAACCCATTCTATCTGATAAGTAGGCTATAATATTTATAACATCACAGTATAGGTTAGCTGATTACTCATAACACCAAAAGCTTTAGAGTTTCTAGAAGAATGATAAAGATTGGCAATGGTGTCACCAGACTGTGTTGATGTTATTGTTGGAAAAGTCGATGAGGAAAAGTGGAATCACATTTCAAACTGAGACAAGTGAGAGAATTACAAGGATTTAACTATAAACATCTGGGTGGTGTTAAACACTTAAACTTGAAGTCTACAAAGAGGCTGAGTTAATGCAAGCTGCAGCAACAAGGTTCATTACAACTTCAATAAATTGTACAAAGTAAACTATCACAATCCTTGGCTTTGTTACCCCTGATCAATAGACCAAGAGTGGTTGAAACACGAACAAAGGAGTGAGTCTCATGTCCCATCCTTCTAATTTTGCAGCACTATCTTTAGAAGAGAGGTGAGTCTTCAAAATATCCTTTGATTATCCATTAGACCATTTGCCTTCCGTTCCACAAATTCATCTCGCATACCAATCCATAAGATTTCAGGAGGGAATAGGCAATAGGATGGAAAGTTTGTTCTTTTCAGGCCAAAAGATATAATTTGGTGGCTGCAAGGGGAGTCGTTACATTGAACAGATGAAATTT